>NC_056730.1:746063178-746152536 GCF_019279795.1 Protopterus annectens | reverse complement strand
AAATGAAACACAAATAAAAATTTAAACCCTTTTTTTTTAAAAAATTGAGATTATTTAAATTCTAACCAAAAAATTACAACCCTAATTTAAAACAAAGAAAAATTTTAGCAGAAAATATTCAATGAAACCACAAAAAACCTTTTAAACCCTTTTAAATTTGAAAAATTCGTAAATTATTAAACCAATAAAATTAAAACACTAAATCAAACCAGAAAACTAAGTTTTAAAAAAAAAACCAAATAACCATTAAATGGCGTAATAATGAATGAGATTCTTAAATTCTTAACCCAATAAAATCAGCAAGATTTAAGAAAAAACAGAGTTTAAGCAGAAAATATTCAATGAAACCACTAAATAGAAATTAAAGGCTTTTTTTTTTGAATTGAGATGGTTTTAAATTTTTTAAAGCCAATTAAAATCAGCAGATTTTAACCCAAAAAAAGCAATTTTTAACAGAAAATATTCAAATGTACCACAAAAACATAAAGGCTTTTAATTGAATGGATTTGGTCAATTCTCCAAAAAAATTATCAAGCAAATTGCCAAAGCAATTTTTAGCAGAAAATATTCAATGAAACCACAAATAACCTTTTAAAGGCTTTTAAATTTAAAAATGGACTTTTCCTTAAATTTTTTAAAAAAAAATTGAAAAAACTGACAAACGGCCCAAAACTAAGTTAAGGAAAATTTTCCCAAATGAAACCACAAATACCAAAAAGGGCCTTTTAATTGAATGAGATGGTTTAAATTTTTAAAAGGCAATAAAATCTAGCAAGCACTAACGGCAAAACAAAGTCAAAACTTCCAGTACAGTTAATATTCAATGTAACACAAATAACTCAATTTAAATGCTGTATTATTTGAAAAATGTGCAGATAAAAGGTACTTAAATTCTCTTATATGTCCAGTTGAATACAGCTAGATCTTAGCCGCCAAAGCTGAAAGTTTTAAGCAGAAAATATTCCTAAATGTACCACTTAAATAGGCAGTGACAGGCTATCAATGAATGAGACTTCCCCACCTGCAATTACTAACAGCAATAAAATCTAGCAAGCACTAACTGACAAAACAGAGTCAAAACTTCCAGTTCAGTTAATATTCAATGTAACACAAATAACTCAATTTAAATGCCGTATTATTTGAAAAATGTGCAGATAAAAGGTACTTAAATTCTCTTATAAGTCCAGTTGAATACAGCTAGATCTTAGCCGGCCAAAGCTGAAGTTTTTAAGCAGAAAATATTCCTAAATGTACCACTTAAATAGGCAGTGACAGGCTATCAATGAATGAGACTTCCCCTGCAATTACTAACAACAATAAAATCTAGCAAGCACTAACTGACAAAACAGAGTCAAAACTTCCAGTTCAGTTAATATTCAATGTAACACAAATAATTCAATTTAAATGCTGTATTATTTGAAAATGTGCAGATAAAAGGTACTTAAATTCTCTTATATGTCCAGTTGAATACAGCTAGATCTTAGCCGGCCAAAGCTGAAATTTTAAGCAGAAAATATTCCTAAATGTACCACTTAAATAGGCAGTGACAGGCTATCAATGAATGAGACTTCCCCCACCTGCAATTACTAACAGCAATAAAATCTAGCAAGCACTAACTGACAAAACAGAGTCAAAACTTCCAGTTCAGTTAATATTCAATGTAACACAAATAACTCAATTTAAATGCCATATTATTTGAAAAATGTGCAGATAAAAGGTACTTAAATTCTCTTATATGTCCAGTTGAATACAGCTAGATCTTAGCCGCCAAAGCTGAAGTTTTTAAGCAGAAAATATTCCTAAATGTACCACTTAAATAGGCAGTGACAGGCTATCAATGAATGAGACTTCCCCACCTGCAATTACTAACAGCAATAAAATCTAGCAAGCACTAACTGACAAAACAGAGTCAAAACTTCCAGTTCAGTTAATATTCAATGTAACACAAATAACTCAATTTAAATGCCATATTATTTGCAAAATGTGCAGATAAAAGGTACTTAAATTCTCTTATACTTCCAGTTGAATACAGCTAGATCTTAGCCGGCCAAAGCTGAACTTTTTAAGCAGAAAATATTCCTAAATGTACCAGTTAAATAGGCAGGACAGGCTATCAATGAATAAGACTTCCCCGCCTGCAATTACTAACAGCAATAATATCTAGAAAGCACTATCTGACAACACAGAGTCAAAATTTCCAGTTCAGTTAATATTCAGTGCAACACAAACAACTCAATTTAAATGACGTATTATTTGAAAAATGTGCAGATAAAAGATACTTAAATTCTCTTATACGTCCAGTTGAATACAGCTAGATCTTAGCCGGCCAAAGCTGAAGTTTTTAAGCAGAAAATATTCCTAAATGTACCACTTAAATAGGCAGTGACAGGCTATCAATGAATGAGACTTCCCCCACCTGCAATTACTAACAGCAATAAAATCTAGCAAGCTCTAACTGACAAAACAAGTCAAAACTTCCAGTTCAGTTAATATTCAATGTAACACAAATAACTCAATGTAAATGCTGTATTATTTGAAAAATGTGCAGATAAAAGGTACTTAAATTCTCTTATACGTCCAGTTGAATACAGCTATATCTTAGTCGGCCAAAGCTGAAGTTTTTAAGATGAAAATATTCCTAAATGTACCACTTAAATAGGCAGTGACAGGCTATCAATGAATGAGACTTCCCCCACCTGCAATTACTAACAACAATAAAATCTAGCAAGCACTAATGGACAAAACAGAGTCAAAATTTCCATTTCAGTTAATATTCAATGTAACACAAATAACTCAATTTAAATGCCATATTATTTCAAAAATTTGCAGATAAAAGGTACTTAAATTCTCTTATACATCCAGTTGAATACAGCTATATCTTAGCTGGCCAAAGCTGAAGTTTTTAAGCAGAAAATATTCCTAAATGTACCACTTAAATAGGCAGTGACACGCTATCAATGAATGAGACTTCCCCCACCTGCAATTACTAACAACAACAAAATCTAGCAAGCACTAACTGACAAAACAGAGTCAAAACTTCCAGTTCAGTTAATATTCAATGTAACACAACTCAATTTAAATGCCGTATTATTTGAAAAATATGCAGATAAAAGGTACTTAAATTCTCTTATACTTCCAGTTGAATACAGCTAGATCTTTGCCGTCCAAAGCTAAAATTTTTAAGCAGAAAATATTCCTAAATGTACCACTTAAATAGGCAGCGATAGGCTATCAATGAATGACACTACCCCTCCTGCAATTACTAACAGCAATAAAATCTAGTAAGCACTAACTGACAAAACAGAGTCAAAATTTCCAGTTCAGTTAATATTCAATGTAATGCAAATAACTCAATTTAAATGCCGTATTATTTGAAAAATGTGCAGATAAAAGGTACTTAAATTTTCTTATACGTCCAGTTGAATACAGCTAGATCTTAGCCAGCCAAAGCTGAAGTTTTTAAGCAGAAAATATTCCTAAATGTACCACTTAAATAGGCAGTGACAGGCTATCAATGAATGAGACTTTCCCCGCCTGCAAGTACTAACAGCAATCAAATCTAGCAAGCACTAAATGACAAAACAGAGTCAAAACTTCCAGTTCAGTTAATATTCAATGTTACACAAATAACTCAATTTAAATGCCGTATTATTTGGAAAATGTGCAGATAAAAGGTATTTTAATTCTCTTATAAGTCCAGTTGAATACAGCTAGATCTTAGCCGGCCAAAGCTGAAGTTTTTAAGCAGAAAATATTTCTAAATGTACCACTTAAATAGGCAGTGACAGGCTATCAATGAATGAGACTTACCCCACCTGCAATTACTAAAATCAATAAAATCTAGCAAGCACTAACTGACAAAACAGAGTCAAAACTTCCAGTTCAGTTAATATTCAATGTAACACAAATAATTCAATTTAAATGCTGTATTATTTGAAAAATGTGCAGATAAAAGGTACTTAATTTCTCTTATATATCCAGTTGAATACAGCTAGATGTTAGCTGGCCAAAGCTGAAGTTTTTAAGCAGAAAATATTCCTAAATGTACCACTTAAATAGGCAGTGACAGGCTATCAATGAATGGGACTTCCCCCGCCTGCAATTACTAACAGCAATAAAATCTAGCAAGCACTAACTGAAAAAACAGAGTGAAAACTTCCAGTTCAGTCATTATTCAATGTAACACAAATAACTCAACTTAAATGCCATATTATTTGAAAAATGTGCAGATAAAAGGTACTTAAATTCTCTTATACGTCGGGTTGAATACAGCTAGATCTTAGCCGGCCAAAGCTGAAGTTTTTAAGCAGAAAATATTCCTAAATATACCACTTAAAATAGGCAGTGACAGGCTATTAATGAATGAGACTTCCCCGCCTGCAATTACTAACAGCAATAAAATCTAGTAAGCACTAACTGACAAAACAGAGTCCAAACTTCCAGTTCAGTTAATATTCAATGTAACACAAATAACTCAATTTAAATGCTGTATTATTTGAAAAATGTGCAGATAAAAGGTACTTAAATTCTCTTATACGTCCAGTTGAATACAGCTAGATCTTAGCCGGCCAAAGCTGAAGTTTTTAAGCAGAAAATATTCCTAAATGTACCACTTAAATAGGCAGTGACAGGCTATCAATGAATGAGACTTCCTCTGCCTGCAATTACTAACAGCGATAAAATCTAGCAAGCACTAACTGACAAAACAGAGTCAAAACTTCCAGTTCAGTTAATATTCAATGTAACACAACCAACTCAATTTAAATGCCGTATTATTTAAAAAATGTGCAGATAAAAGGTACTTAAATTCTCTTATACTTCCAGTTGAATACAACTAGATCTTTGCCAGCCAAAGCTGAAGTTTTTAAGCAGAAAATATTCCTAAATGTACCAGTTAAATAGGCAGCGACAGGCTATCAATGAATGAGACTTCCCCCGCCTGCAATTACAAACAGCAATAAAATCTAGCAAGCACTAACTGAAAAAACAGAGTGAAAACTTTCAATTCAGTTAATATTCAATGTAACAGAAATAACTCAATTTAAATGGCATATTATTTGAAAAATGTGCAGATAAAAGGTACTTAAATTCTCTTATATGTCGGGTTGAATACAGCTAGATCTTCGCCGGCCAAAGCTGAAGTTTTTAAGCAGAAAATATTTCTAAATATACCACTTAAATAGGCAGTGACAGGCTATCAATGAATGAGACTTCCCCCGCCTGCAATTACCAACAGCAGTCAAATCTAACAAGCTCTAACTGACAAAACAGAGTCAAAACTTCCAATTCAGTTAATATTCAAGGTAACACAAATAACTCAATGTAAATGCTGTATTATTTGAAAAATGTGCAATTAAAGGGTACTTAAATTATCCTATATCTCCAGTTGAATACAGCTAGATCTTAGCTGGCCAAAGCTGAAGTTTATAAGCAGAAAATATTCCTAAATGTACCACTTAATTAGGCAGTGACAGGATATCAATGAATGAGACTTCCCCCACCTGCAATTACTAACAGCAATAAAATCTAGAAAGCACTAAATGACAAAACAGAGTAAAGATTTCCATTTCAGTTAATATTCAATGTAACACAAATAACTCAATTTAAATGCCGTATTATTTCAAAAATTTGCAGATAAAAGGTACTTAAATTTTCTTATACATCCAGTTGAATACAGCTAGGTCTTAGCCAGCCAAAGCTGAAGTTTTTAAGCAGAAAATATTCCTAAATGTACCCCTTAAATGGGCAGTGACAGGCTATCAATGAATGAGACTTCCCCACCTGCAATTACTAACAGCAATAAAATCTAGCAAGCACTAACTGACAAAACAGAGTCAAAACTTCCAGTTCAGTTAATATTCAATGTAACACAACTCAATTTAAATGCCGTATTATTTGAAAAATGTGCAGATAAAAGGTACTTAAATTCTCTTATACGTCCAGTTGAATACAGCTAGATCTTTGCCGGCCAAAGCTGAAATTTTTAAGCAGAAAATATTCCTAAATGTACCACTTAAATAGGCAGCGATAGGCTATCAATGAATGAGACTTCCCCCTCCTGCAATTACTAACAGCAATAAAATCTAGTAAGCACTAACTGACAAAACAGAGTCAAAATTTCCAGTTCAGTTAATATTCAATGTAACACAAATAACTCAATTTAAATGCCGTATTATTTGAAAAATGTGCAGATAAAAGGTACTTAAATTTTCTTATACGTCCAGTTGAATGCAGCTAGATCTTAGCCAGCCAAAGCTGAAGTTTTTAAGCAGAAAATATTCCTAAATGTACCACTTAAATAGGCAGTGACAGGCTATCAATGAATGAGACTTCCCCCATCTGCAATTACTAACAGCAATAAAATCTAGCAAGCACTAACTGACAAAACAATGTCAAAACTTCCAGTTCAGTTAATACTCAATGTAACACAAATAACTCAATTAAAATGCTGTACTATTTGAAAAATGTGGAGATAAAAGGTACTTAAATTCTCTTATACGTCCAGTTGAATACAGCTAGATCTTAGCCGGCCAAAGCTGAAGTTTTTAAGCAGAAAATATTCTTAAATGTACCACTTAAATAGGCAGTGGCAGGCTATCAATGAATGAGACTTCCCCCGCCTGCAATTACTAACAGCAATAAAATCTATCAAGCACTAACTGACAAAACAGAGTCAAAACTTCCAGTTCAGTTAATATTCAATGTAACACAAATAACACAATTTAAATGCTGTATTATTTGAAAAATGTGCAGATAAAAGGTACTTAAATTCTCTTATACATCCAGTTGAATACAGCTAGATCTTAGCTGGCCAAAGCTGAAGTTTTTAAGCAGAAAATATTATTAAATGTACCACTTAAATAAGCAGTGACAGGCTATCAATGAATGAGACTTCCTCCGCCTGTAATTACTAACAGCAATACAATCTGGTAAGCACTAACTGATAAAACAGAGTCAAAACTTCCATTTCAGTTAATATTCAATGATACACAAATAACTCAATTCAAATGCTGTATTATTTGAAAAATATGCAGATGCTGACAAATATTGCACCCTCTTAGATTGATACCAGAAACAAAGCCAATTATTAAAGTCAATCATCTTTTGTTCGTATTGTGGCATCATCCTTGGAGAAGGTAAAATGCTGCTCAATGCTAGGCTCATACCAGCCTGAGACACATATTCCGAAAGCTCTATGATGTCTCTCTTCATATAGTCTACGGAGATATGTCTCAGGTCATTTACTCCCACATGGACTATGACTGAGTCATATTTGCACTTGTGATCCAATGACCTGAGTGCATGAGTAATGTGGTGGATACTAGCCCCCAATAAGCAACTGACCATAACTTTCTCCTTACTCAACCTGGTGAGAGGGGCGTCATTGTGTCTCACAATGGAGCTTTAAATTACTAAAATGTTGGATTGTGTGGTGATTTGCTTTATTGGCTTAGAGGTAGAGGCTCCATGAGATGTAGCTGTATGTGTTGATGTGGGTGTTGTTTTAGAAGAGTGCATTTGGGGCAGCTGAGGGTATTTCTTATGTTTACTTTGTCTAGGAGGTCTTTGTGGTTTAGGAAGGTTACATGTAGGTGCCTCAGTATATGTGGATCTATATGTCTGCTTTGAATTGTGCATGATTGGTGCAGCATGTGTACTACTGGCAACCTTATTGACATTGGGTGTGCTTTTATGTTGTGTAAATACATCTCTCACATACTGTATCAGTTTGTTTGAGAATTAACTGGTTGTCAGTAAACATGAAGCAATGTCTACATTGCCTCACAATGCCCATATCCACCAAGTCAGTAACGGAGACAGTAGTAAAGATTGTATCCATAGCAACAGACCCTTTTTTATTGATTAGACTATTGGAGTGGGAATATCAATCACTGTTAGGAGTATCTGGTTTGCACCTATGTGGACAGTGCTTGTCACTGCAAACTAGTTGTCCTGTGTGCAACTAGATATTGGAGATATTTCAATTGTGGTTTTACAGGAAAAATGTCACCCAAGGTATCTGAATCTGTACAGAGCACTGCCAAACACTTGAGGGAAAACTAATACATAGACCCTGAAAATTTAAGGATGAAGTATTTAGGCGGATATTCAGAAGTTAGAAAGAAATCAAGCAGTACTTACTGAAACCAAAAAATTAACTTGTCAAGAATGATGAAAAGAGGGGAGTCGCATGAATGGCTACTGCCTGGCTACTACTAATGCTGGTCTCACCACAGATTCACTCTGTTAGGATACAGTACTCCTTTGCTTCTTCTCTCACCAGAAGCAAAATGTTGGCACCAATCCCAAGAAGAGAAGCAGGCCTCAGCCTGTTTGATGATCCACAGTCTTGTCCCAGATGATGCAAGGGTCTGTAGGCTTGTAGCCTTTTTCTGGTAGATGCCTCGAATAACAACCAGACCAATCAGATAGGTTAAGCACAGACACTAACTCTCCAACCAGAAAGTGTTTCTTCATTTCATTTGCAAAACAATGACCTCATGAATGCATTGAACAAGGGATGTAGGCAGACAATATAATGTCGTAATTGTGTACTGTTATATATACCACAGAAAAACACCTGCCATTTGAAGAATGGACATGTTCTTCCCCCAACTCCACTTAACAAATGTTTGCATCACTTTACCTATAAAAACAGTAAATTGATGTTTTTCATCCCATGACACTGTTATTTGAAGCATGAATTTGGTAAGTTGCGGACTGAGTATAGTCTAAAAAAGCAATGTTTTCTTTAAATAATGTATGGAAAATTGTACAGCACAAACAGTAGGCATAGCTGCACCCTTGTGTTGCAAAGAAGTTGTGGCTGTGAAAGGTGGGCTTAGAGGATGGTGGAATCATCTATCATTTTAAAACATTTATCCATAGTAGAGGCTGATTGACCACATGCTCCCCTAATGGTAAACATTGTCACATACACATGAGTCTTCTATCTTGTGCATCAAACCTACTACCTTTATAGTTGCACAATCTAGAGGGCAATGTACTAGTCACAAATATCATATAGGATGCTTTTGTAAAACTTGGTGTAAGGGAGCTTTGTGCACATTTAAATGCATTAAGGGGAAGTGGAGACAGCAACAAGCATCACACACACACACACACACACACACACACACACACACACACACACACACACACACACACACACACACACACACACACACACACACACACACACACATACAACACACACTGTCTTACATACTTTTATACAGAAATGTAGATACTGTCTTTACTGTACATTGCGTTGGCCATGAGGGACATTGACATATTTCTGGATTATGAATTAAACATTCCTGTGGCTTCATATCAGAATGATTGCACATGTATTGCCTATGCTTGCATTATGTGCATTAGCAAGACAAACATGCAAGTCATACATAAGACAGTGCACTGCAGAATGACAGTGATGGACTCTGTGAGAATATATTAACCAAGCTGATTATACAGTGTAAGTGTAAACATTGTATAGCAGACATATACTTTAAATGCATGAATTAAGTGATTCAACATAATTCTGATCAAGATCACATGTTGACAAAAGAAATACAGATATATAAACATTGTGCAACAGAAAATTGTGATTCTTTGAGTGCAGCACTGCTAAGCTGATTTGCACTGCTAATGGCAAAGTGTTAGTGCATGTATAATTATATCTTGAAATGCTGAACTTACAATGGTAATTAGCAGTTCTCTGTTACTCTGTGGTGACTTCTACACAAAGATATGTACAAGACAGGATTCACATAGGTAGCAGGCAAATTAAAGTAGCAGCAGGATAATGATGTGTTAAGTGAGGTTTAGCCCACATTTACAGACAACTATGTCAGGCAAAACTTCATTAAACATTTTTTTCATCCATGTGTATTTGAACATTTATAGAATGCCAAGAAAAACATTTATATCTAAGTATTATCTTACCATACCGTGTAGAAAGTCATAATTGTGATAGTAACTGACAGCACATTTAAGCAAACATGAATGTATGCATTCATCTTCATTACCCTATCAGCCATTGTAATCCATACATACAACTCTTCATCTTGCTCAGAATTACATTACCTGACTAAATATAGCTTAGCACAGTGGCATGACATGAGACAGAGTAATGTGAATGAAGACAATCAGATCCCAAGATATTGCCATAAGCAGTGTACTTCCACTTTGTTCCTTAGTTGCATTTGTTGTCCGGCCCCAGACATTGTGCAAATACAGAGGACGAAGATTAATGATACACAAGGGAGAAGATACTTGGCAGGGTGACATGGAGGCAGAGACAAAGTAGATTCTAACAGCCAACAAGAACACATAACTATACCAAAACACTCAGTAACACTTAGCTAATGACTGGATTAGAACATCTGAAATTATTCAAAAGTCTTTCTACACATGTGAGCATTAGCTCATCACACCATAAAGGAACTACTACCTCATGGCATTAAAATAACACTACTGAAGCAGACTGACCAATTAATGAATCAGGAGGGGTAAACAGAGAGAGTTAGAGACAGATGCAGAGAAGAAAAACAACAATATGCTTTGTGAGACATTTAAGAAAAATCTGTATGGTGTTTTAGTCTTATACACGTGTTTACTGTGTAGCCTTTTTTGCTAACCTGTTAAGAGTGGTTTTAGGAGCTTTGTAGTAGATAGTTTATACCGTGTAAACTGTTCAGCTCCTGTGGCCCGCTAACAACACTATCGTATCTCAGCATTCTGGCGTTGCTATAGACCAGTTACGACTGTTATTGTTGCTGCATAGAGCTAAGTGATCTGTATTTTGCTATTGAATAGTCTAAGAGAGCTGTATTTTTGTTGCATTCTACAACTTTAACAATACAGCAAATATAGCGTCTTATGCTTATACACCTTATATTACTTAGCATAATTAGCTTACTTCCATCCACTGATTGAACAGGGTTGAGTACAAACATGAAGGACTTATTTGGAGCCTTCCTTTTTTAAAAAAGGGGATTACAAGATTATTTGAACCTTATTGTTCCTGAGCTATTTTTTACATGTGTCTTGCTTGATTGTTGTACCTAGTCTCATTATGTCTGCTGTAACTGCAATATTTGGACTGAACATGCCATGTTAAATTGCACCTCTGTATAGCACTGCATCTCTCATGTTCTAATATTATATTATAACTGTGTTCTTTGCTCCCTATATTGATTTAGTGTTAATACGGAACTGTGCTGCTATATTTTCTACTGATAATTGGCATTTGGAAACTCCCATATACATCAGTATATCTTCTAGCCATAGAACTTTAGAATCTGAACCTAGAATTCTGTTGTTTACAGTTGGGTCACACTGATTAGAGCCTGTAATATCATACCTATAAACTTGTACATTACCGTTGGTTATTATTGATTAGAGTCATATTAATACTGGCTGTCATGACTGTACTAGTATGCTAGTATATTCTTTACTCTGCTGCAATTAATATCCAATAAGCTTATGTAACTGTGTGTTTATCTCTCTGTGTGTCTTATCGCTGTCTTTCTTCTCTGTTTATATTACCAGCTGCCCAACCTGGTTTTCCAGTAGTAATGAGGACGTGCCCTGCCTGCTGAATAACAACTTTTTCCACATCATACTGCAGTCTCCCCATACTAAGGATCTAATCCCATCCTTCCCTCTGCAACAGTCCCCCCAAGGGAACAAACTAAATAAGTGAAAGTACGTACTTTATACCACTGTCAGTAGACATATAGTGTGTTATAACCTAGGTTGTAAATTTACTCTCACCAGCCAGGACAGTCAGCAACCAATATTATCTGTTCCTATACCTTGTCTCCCTTCTCCTACTTACACCACTGGTCATTAATTCTTATCCTATCCAACTTGAATATTAAACTTACTGCCTTCCATACTTTCACTCAATATACATTACCACTGCTATTCAGCCTTTTGTCCACTAGAGGGCAACATTTTCCTTAGACCTTCATACTGGCTCTAAACTTAACTTACAGGCTCTCTGATTCCCATAACCTGTAGGAGCTTAAAATCCCACTCTATCCCCCTTTGTTCTTACATTCTTCACTGCCTATCCTCACAGTATATTCTAACTACTATCAAGGCTTTGTGTCATCTCACCCTCCTCACCTATACTTACCTTAGCTTACTGCTCCTCTGATTGTTCTCCCCGGGTGCACGCCTCGGTCTCTCACATCATCCCCCTGCACAAAGGTGGCAACTCCAAAGAGTTCTCCAACTACAGGCCCATAGCCATACTATCTCCTTTAGCAAAAATAATGGAGAAACGCATTAATTTACAACTGTTAACCTACCTACTTGAAAACAATTTACTAGCCACCTGTCAACATGGCTTTAGACCATTTCATAGCACCACCTCTGCTTTCTTATCCTTCAGTAACCGCATTAATAGTAATCGTAATAATGACACTCTATCCTCAGCCCTTTTTATTGACCTGTCTAAAGCATTTGACATGGTTAACCACCACCTACTCACAGACACACCCAAAAACTTGTCATTGGATGCCCTTTCTATACAGTGGTTCCAATCATACTTAGATAATAGGCAACAGGCTGTACTATGGGATACTACCGTATCTTCCCACCTCCCAGTTGCCCTAGGTGTCCCTCAAGGATCCATATTGGGTCCTTTACTCTTCTCCATCTTTACAAATGACCTCCATTCTATATTTCCACAAGCTGACTGTATCCGATACACAGATGACTCCACACTCGTATGCTCTGCTACTTCCCAATCAGAACATCAGTCACTAACCCAAAAGACCTTTAGCAAACCCAAAAAAAACTAAAATGCTACTATTCACCCCCACCCGCAGAACCTCCCCACTTAACTTTACTGCCACTTCAAATAATGGAACTATAATATCTCCTGAGCCAACCGCCATACTACTTGGAGTACTAATAGATAATAACTTGTCTTATGAGCCTCACATTAATAACACCATAAAAACAGTGAATAAGAAACTAGGTTCCCTCTACAGGATCAAACCCTTTCTAACTCCTCTAGCCAGGATCACCATTGCTCACACCCACCTTATCTCTACCCTGCTCTATGCCTCCCCTATCTATACCAAAATATGCAAAAGTAATCTGAGCAAACTGTCATCCTCCTACAACAATATTGCCAGATTTGCAGCTGGGTCCTCCTATAGAACTCATCACTGCATCAATCTGAATCAACTTGGATGGTTAGAATTGCCAAATCTAGTACTTTTCAATCAACTAATAGTAACCCACAAGATCCTGTATCAACCTCAAAATACACCCATACATACGTCCCTAGTCACCCCTATAACAATCTCAAAACCCTATGCTCATCTAACAAACTACTTGTACAAATATCTAAATCTAATAATTCAGCTGGTGACACCCTGTTCTCTAATACAGTAGGTAAAACCTGGAACAGCCTCCCAAGTCAACTAACCTCACTATCCTCAGTTAACCTATTTAAAAGCAAGCTCAAACCCTACCTCAAATCACACTGGCTATGCCCCTGTGATAACCCAGACTAACCACCATACCCTTTTCTAGACTCCCTTGATTCCTGGCCTCTTATGAGCATTATCTTGTGTTTACTCGCCGATAATAGTGTGCTTGACCATTCTGAGGATTATTCCTTATGTAAATATGTATATACTATTGAATGATTAACCATTTTCATATAAGACCACAACTCTTGTGAGACTGAACATTATAATTGTATCCTTGTACTTTGCTTATGAATACTCTAAGCACTCAACACTAGCATGTTTCTTTTGATATTTTTGTGCGACTTTAGAATCTATAGTATCTCTTAGATATAATTTGCATTATTAATTCAAACTACTGTTGCATTGAGGTTTATTTACATCAGGTTTTTTCCTATTGGAATACAGAATATAAAATCCTAGATATGTAATATGTTATAAAGCTTTGTAATGTACCAATTTCTATTGTAAATATCATTGTCTTGGCCTATTTTTTTGTTGTTTGTGGAGCTTTTCTCCCCGGGCCTCCACTGAAAATGGACATATATCCAGCTGGACTAGCCCGATCAACAAATGTAAAATAAAATAAAATAAAAAAATAAAATATATTAAATCATCATTAATCTGTCCTCTGTACAATAAACTGCTTGCTATATATACAAATAAGGGGTAGAAGAGTCCAATAAACATGAATACATAAGCAGGATAAGGTTGGCTTAATAAGTCTCTCTGTTGGGGCTGCAATGTGTTAAAATGATGTCTTGCTGTACTATACTGATGTTATGTTAAGGAAATGTTTTATATGGAAAGAAATACAGGCATTTGCGGTTAACTATATAATAGGAATATGAAATGTCATGAAGCAATAAATTGGCATACAGTTATAATCGAACCCATAACATTGTGCAAAAATATCAGCATACACACAGGGTAAATCTCTGATTGCACCACATAGGAACTCCTCCTTTAATACATCCGACCTCCTATGAACTGTTACATTAACTGTTCCACAGTACTGCCTTCGGTCTGCTTTTATTCTGTATTCCCTATAGCACAGTGGATTTAAGCACTGTTGTGGGAAAGTAACTGGACCACTCTAAATTAAATTGAATTCTTCATCTCTTGCAATAACAAGTCAAACAGCATTCACTGTCATTCAGCATTGCTGTGCTATGCCAAACTCCGTGCAAATGCTGAGGACACAAAGTGAAGGGTTTTCCCTGGGCCATTTTTGGTCATCTGTGTAGTATGGGAATCTATTTTTTCACCGTATTAAACAAGTGAAAAAGAGGTGGATAGGATAGTGGTGAAAATGGAGTTGGCAAGCACAGTGTAGGAGATAGGGGAAAGAATATAGGAATTTGCAGAATGGTTGTGGGAAAGCACCATAGCTAGCAATGTCTTCACAATGTAAATGTACAATTGTACATGTAAGTTCATGACTTTGCAGAATCACTACACCAGTGATGAGTGGCAACAAGAGAATAAAGTTGTGTGGCCAATTTGACCAAATCAGTTGTGTTAAGGTGACACATAGGCGAAGTGGAGAGTTATGTATAGGGCATAACTTTTTTCCTTGTGGGGCAGCTGCCCATTTTGGGGGGGAAGAGAAGGATGTTGGGAAAGGTGCTTAGGAATGAGAGGGTCATGTAGGCTGATAGGTTAGGAAGCATCTGCAGACATACAGGACATTCAAGGCAGACTGGGATGGTGATGAAGGCATAAGGTTGGAAGACACCATGACTGGGGATAGGGGACTTTGAAGGTGCACCCATGTCCAGCTCGCAAACAGAGAGCATCTAATCCTCATCCTTAGAACTGTTATCACCATCTCCTGAAGCAGCTCCTTGGTTCAGTGTTGGATGTGGTAGCATCTTTGCAATGCAATGTACGACCTTTTCAACCAAGAGACCCCTCTCCATTTTATCCTCCACCAGCCCTATCAGCTCCTGCTGGGTGACAAAAATTACCACCTCCACTACTACTGTTCCCAGAGTATACCACTGCATTAGCAGCCAGGCCAGAGCTAGCAGATGCACTTTGAAGAGGTAGGGCATGAGTTGTGGAGGCAACATTGACAGGTTGTGACCCTTAAGTGCTGGGTGTTTGTGCTGCCATTTGTGGAGGTATGGCGAGCCAAGCTGCAGTGGTCAGTGTGCATGTCTGTTCTGTTGATCATTAATTTTCAGCAGCAGGTTATGCAAACAGCAGATTGTTAATAAATTATAACCCCCCCCCAAAATGAAAATGAGAGAAACAATGGGGGGAGACAATAAAAATGAGATATTACATACATGGCATTTCACACTACTATATATTTCAAAAAAAGTTGGTTTGTCAATACATAAAGTTATGATAATTTAATATTGCACACCTTTGCAACATCCATATATAACGGAAAGTTATTTATGTGTCATTAAATAAACAAATCTCACTGCTATGATAATAAGAAACAGCAGCCTTCATTTCCCTATGACAGACTGGAATTATGCATTCCATTTTAATAATTGCAATTACCATAATTTTATTCTTCCTGACAGACTGCTGTTAATATTTTATAAATATTTATCCATTAATAAAAATTAAGTGTTGCTTCTGGGTAATGAACCCACACACAGTAAATCTGGTGCTCTAATTGCGTAATGTAAGCAGCAAGAGTTACTGGGGAAGGCATACATGGTTGAGATGAAGGATGATGTATGTCTGCTCAAAATGCTAGTGCCTGATGGAATGAAAATAACATTATGGCTTGAATTTCTACATGAATCATACTTACCTCATGCCTCTCTGAGGTGACTTAATCTCTCCTGGTGTGCCTCATAGTTTGCAGCTATATCCTCTGCAGATGTACAGCACAAAAAGAAGAGAAATATATATGAAAGCATAATGATTAACTGCATTGGCTGGCTAGATAGTGAACGCCATATTATGGAGAAGTTCTGTGTCAGTATACTTGCACAACTGGGGGGGGTGTTCCCAGTCATAATTAAGCATCCCATCAACCTTCAAGGTCCTGCTTGCAATTTTTGAGGCCACTGTAGTGGTGATGACATTCTTCTACATTGTATGAAATGCCTGTTGAATTGGAGACAGCCTTGGCAAAGCTATTGCAAGCCTCATCCTTATACTGAATCCTGGTATAATCCCCCTACAGCAGCTGTAGTGCTTCTCAAAGGGTGCCACAAATATCCCTGGTCTCCTCAACATCCCACCTTTTGTGTTCTAAATGTAGTACCATTCTCTCCCTCACTAGCCATATTTGCAAAAGTCAAGCTAACAAACATGTCTGAATTGGCAGCTGATATAGATCTCGTGTGTTACTGGTATTGCTGAAAGATGCACAGCCTTGCCAACTGTATTTATGCAACTGAAACCAGATGGACTCCTTGGCAAACATATTGGCACTACTTACATCACATAGTAGTAGAGGTGTAAAATGTGGCATAGAGCTTTGCCATGTGTGATGCTCCAACATTATCTCAGGTTCCAATGTTCAACAATGGATTGATTAATGGCATGGCTTTTAAGAGTTGCAGTGTGGAAGGTGAAAGATGGAAAGCCGCGGTGGTGCAGCTGTAGCTTTGTTGCCTCACAGCAAGAGGTTCTCCCAATCGATTCCCAGCTGGAGCGGCTTCTGTGTGGAGTCTGCATGTCCTCCCCACGGTCGAGTGGCATACAAAAGACATGCATAGAATGGGTGTGCCTTCGTTGAAGATTGGGCATCAAGCTGGCACCTCAGCACCATAAAAATCTACTGCCAATCATTAGCGGACCAGAGTTCTGCTGTGATGACCCCTAACCCGGAAAAGCCAAAAGAAGAACAAGTGTGGAAGGTGAAAAATGATGAATTATGCCATATTGACATGGAGTTTACAGAATGTTAAAATTTTATTGTAAAAGTTAGGAATTGAACCCATGGGATAAAGGATGCAAAAATCACAACTTATTTTATTAACTGACATTGCCATAGGAGAATTACCTTTCCAGCATGGAAATTTAACATGTAGTAATTTCTGAATGAATACAAACACACTTCAAGGAGGCCTATATGTATGTGCGTGGTTGTAATTGTTTCTTGAAGTACATTCTTCTGTAAAAGTCATTATTTCTTTTAGTAAATATGGTTCAGCTGGATACACTTGAATGTGCTGAGTAATACAAGTCAGTTTATGTTGCATACATACTTCACAAGAGATAAAGTTCCTAAACACATAGTTGGGATATGTAATGAGCCATGATGGTTATAACAAGTGTATTGTGCCCATCATACATGTGCAAGTGAGTTTCCTATGAAATGTAATCATTGTCATGTGTAGGAAAATGGTTATATGTGAAACATTAATGATATATACTAAATAACACAGTTTCAATATGCAAGGCTTACTGATGCATTGCTTGCAATAAACAAGTTTAATATTATCAATTTTCTTTAGTGTTGCAGCCTTATTCAAAAAGTTATGAGAAATGGTCCTCATACACCCTTTTAAAGAGTATCTTATAGCAGGTCTTGAACTCTTAATCAGCTGTATTCTTTATCTAAATTCACTGTAATCATATCTTGTGGCACAGTGATACTTCAATGTTAGGTGGAATTTCTCCTTTCAGTACTGTCTAGAGGGCTGCAGAAAGCACACCATTGCCATGTATGTTTGATTACCTAAGGCAGCCTAAACTAAAATTTTCACTTTTTTCTTTAGGCAGTGAACCATATTTTCATGCTGCCAAATGTAGAGAAAATGAACCCTGAAAATAAGAAATAAGAAAAAGATGATATATTGTGAATAATTGCAATTTGATCTTGATACAGGATTTGAACAATGCTTCATGTGCCTTATTTCTCTCAGCTCACTTTGGTTACTCCATGTTTCACATAATTCAACATCTGTCAGGTGCATTTACTGAAGTACATACTCTCCTTGTTATGATGGGGGGGGGGCACACAATGACAAAAGGCATATTTGCTCCACCCAAAGCAGCCTAAACTTAATTTTTCACTTTTTTGTTAGGTGGTGAACCCTATTTGCATGCTGCTGAACTGGAAGCAAATGGAAAAGACATTAGAAAATTAATATATGATACAGGAAAATACAGAAACTAAATTAAACGCAATGCATGGATATATGAAGCAATGACCACAGCAAGAAGTGCATTCAAGTGAAAAATTCTTCCTTCTCACATCTCATTGCAACATTAGACATGTACTTTGTGGAGCACATTATTAGACTAGTAATTAATGACAAATAATGTAAAAGCGAACAGTCTAATGATCACATGTTGTTAACAATAGTGACAGTTTATTTTTAAACAAAACAATGGTATCACAAAATGTGATTAGATGTGTATTCTGACAAACCTCTGAAAAGCATCATTTAAATGGATCTGAATAAGATATCCTTTACTTCTAAGCTCACTGTACTTACACTTTGTGTGATGGAGAAAGTTAATTGTCAGATGTTTTTTCTTCCCTGAATACTATCAAGAGTGTTGACAGTTGCATAATGCCACTGGACTGATTTGGACTACTTAAGGCAACCTACGCTAAATGTTTTACTTTTTTTCCTTAAGCTGTGGAATTGACTTTTGAGCTGTCAAGAGGCATGTAAATGCAAAGGCAGTATTAAGCAGAAACATTCAAACAGCTTTCGGGAAGTAACAAGTTGAAGACACACAAACTGAATCATAATGTATATGTAGCAATGAGCACAGCTGGTAATCAATTGAATTGATGCATTCATCTGTCTCACATTTCATTGCCACACCAGTAGTACTTTGTATGTCTCACAATATCATGACTTAAGCTAATGGCATGGTAATGGACAATGGCACAGGGACCAGCAAAAATGCTTTCATTGTTCACAAAACACACACAATTCATATTTAAATCATTTCCAATGATTTATCTATCCATTAGTTTTAGTCATACCTTACTGAGTTTCCCATATCAACACATTCACACTGCAAAATAAGTGCAAAAAATTATTATGAACTCTCTTATTAAAATGATCTGGGAAAAGGTTTCAATCCCTGCATCACCTGTAATGTTTCTCTATGCTGAATAACCTTACACATTATGCCACAGAAATAAGAGTATAACATATTTAATTTATTCATTCAACACTGTGCAGACTGTTGAGTAAAGAGCAACAATGCCATCGTGTATTGGGCTATTGATGGCACTCCAAATAAAATTTGTCATTTTTCCCCTTGGGAAGTTAAATGCAGTTCAGTGCTGTTGAATGCTACCACTCAATGGTGTGCAATTCCAAATAGTGTGCAAATGATACAAGAGGAAAAACAATTATTGTAGATCATATACTTTACTTTTATATCTTTAAATTTGTTATGTTGCAACTGGAATCTGTAGAGATTAGAACCCTCAAATAAGAGTATTGAAAGCAGTAATTTCACACTAGTTCCCAAAGATGCCACAAAGACATATATTAGCAAGATGACAAAGAGTTTAGATGTACTGATAATGTAACATTGTATCAAGTCACATTGATGCTCGTATCACTGTTTTATTGCCATACATTATCTTTACCAATGCTTAAAGTACTTCCTTTAATATGAACAACATTTCTTACTAAGAGTCAGTAACTGTGGTCAATAAAGCCAGAATTTAAATATTAGGACTGCCAATGCCCTTAACCAGTCAATGTACTTTCAGACTTTTTGTTAAGTCATTTCTCCCAGACACATCCTTAGTAGGCATATATCAAAGAAGGGAGACCATGAAAGCTGATTGTTCCTACAGTCAGACTAATTCTAAAACCTGCAAGCCATTATTAACATAGAACACTTTTCAATGCTCATCCTTTCATTGCTAGGATATGTGCATGTAATTGTGTAGGTCCTTACTCCATGTTTACATACCTTGCACTTTGAGCAGCTTTCGGTATTCAGGAATGTTAATGATTTCACAGCTCATTGCACATTCCCAGTGCTCACAGCACTAACTTGGCATGATATAAAGGTAATTGTGTAGCTAATGCCCTTGTATTGTACTAGGGAGACTGTTTTGAAACACAGAGCTCAATACTGCTACTGAAACAAGGCTTTGGAAGATTTATCTATTTTCTACAGTGCTGTATTGTTAAGTTATTTTGCTAGATTTTAACTAATGTTTTTAATTTAACATTAAAAGGTGAAGTACAATGACTGCTGAAAAGCATTTTTATTATTTTAAATTTTATAATTTTATCCCTTCCTTTTGCTATAGCCATGTCTGCATTTCTAAAATGATGCTACTGAATACTACATGACCACTTAGTTTATTTTGAATGTCATGTTTGCACAATTACTGCATATGATTTTATTGTAAGTATGTAGGAAGGTCTGGAATTTTTATCTTTATTAGCAGGAAAAGAAAAAAAATCTTTTTTTATATTTCTACCTGGCTGAACTTCACAGCAGTGTATATGGCAGTTATATAAGTTTGTTGTTACTTTTCTAATGCTACATTTAACAAATGTATTGTTAATGCTGCAGTATCCTACACAGTTAAACCTATGTTATATCCATTAAAAAAGTATGATGATATCCGTACATTTAACTGAGTTTTAAATATACTTGTTTTTGGGGGGACTAACTTGCATGTAGTCATAGTGAATGCTTATATTTAAATTGTCTGTGTGCATGTTGGATCCATACAGTCACACAGAATAGAGCTCCCACCAACCTGCCTGTTTATTATATATTTATTTTTGTGCCTTTCTGTTTCATCTCATACAGGGATATGGCTCCCAAGAACAAATCTGTACCCTGCAAGCCACCATATAGTGATGCAGAAAATTAGGTCATTATCCAGGCCTTATGTCACCATGGATTTTTTTCTGTTATGGAGAGGTGAAGGTGAACAGTCTGCCCAAGATAGGATATGGCAGCAGGTGGTCGAAAACCTTAATGCTGTTAGAGGGCATGGAAGAACCTACTCCCAGATATGATTCTAAGCAAGTGACATGATAACCTCTGCTAGCCTGTGGGGTTCATGGGAAACAGATATGCTCCCATTCATGTAATAGCATTGCTTTTAAAAACTGATGTAATATCCCAGTGGCTGATGCCAGTCTCACCCAAATATATTCTCTGTGTATTCTCTGGAAGGTACCAGTAGTTAGTATACATGATGCTACATATACCTTTATTTCCACTGGGATGGGTTCTCAATGATTTCCCTGTGGCCTGAGGTGAGGCTGGCTGATGTTGAATATTTCCTCCAGTGTTTCCCTGTCCACCTTGTATCTCTCAATAATTTCTGTTTCATGCAGTCCATGATAAGTTAAATGGTTTCTAAATAACCTTCTTCTTCTTGCCCAGGTCTGGCTGCAGCCACAGCAGACCCTGATTTAAAACATATAGCACATGCAGCATAAAAATAGCAACAGCAACCCCTAACTTGTTTTTTTTTCTAAGTGTAATCATGCCTACATTACAGAGCATTTTGGTATACATGTTAAATGCCTACACTGAGTGTATGCAATTGCTTTATAGATTCCTGAATAGCTATGTTATGTTGGATTGGTTACTTAACATGTACTTTGGCACTTTATGCTTTCATTAGCATATTCTGCCATTTCCCTTTGTTTTGCAGCTGTACACATCATGTAGAACTGCTTAATGAATACAAAACATCGTGTAATTGTATAGCTGTTAATGAATGCAGCCCAATATCCTGCAGTCTTTAGAAATGTCATCAACATTATTCTAAGTTTGCTGTCAGGTGTAGGGATTTGCCATTTATATATAGAGTGTAAACATTTGTCATAGGTCACAACTAACATTCATTTGGTCTTAGAAATATGGATATATGGACATAAAAACAGAAGTATAAACACACACACAAACTCATACAAAGACACGTGCATACACACCCACACACACACACATATACATACACTACATGTGATATCTGCATACATAGGTTTTGTATATGTATACACATACATATACACACACACATATACGTATATATATATATATATATATATATATATATATATATATATATATATATATATATGGGTACTTCTAATTTGTCTGTTGTTAACATTGACCTTAATTTAGTCAACATGATTTGGGGAATCTTTCCCTGGTGTTGTGTGATCTTGCAGTGCATATTAGCAGATGATGGGGGCACAGCCTCCCACTTGTGTGGTGAATGGGAGCTTGGCCCTGCAAAAAATGTTTTATTTGCATGCTCTGAGGGTGTTTCTTATGCATGTATAGTGACTTGGTGACATTTGTGTTGCTGACCTTTTATTGTTGACATTAGCAGTGTTGACATTTGAGTATTTTGAGTAAACTGAGTATAACTAGTTCTCTTGAGTGACAGCATTCACTGTGTGGATGTAAGTGGGGTTTGTTTTAATACCAAAGATTTTGGAAATGTCAAAAACATCATCATTGCTTGAGCAAGTGTGTGTGGAAGTGCTAGTTAGGGTTAGAATTAGGGCTGGAGAAGGGGATACTTTTAGGGGTTTGTGTGTGTGTTTGTATTTGTTATTGGATATGTGTGTGTGTGTGTGTGTGTGTGTGTGTGTGTGTGTGTGTGTGTGTGTGTGTGTGTGTGTGTGTGTGTGTGCGTGTGTCTGTGTGTGAACATGTGAGTATTTCTGAGTTAATGTTAGATTAAGGGCTGGTTTAGATGATTGCTTTAGTGTTGTGTATGTATGCATGTATATATGTATGCATGTATGTTTCTGTGACTAACTTGTGTAATGATACTGTCAGTGGAATAGTTTGCTGTAAGGTAATGTGTAGTATTTGGGTTATAGGCAGCAGCATTAAGGTCAGGGCTAGCACACATGAATATGGTGGCATAGGGGTGTGTGATAGCATGCATGTGCACAAACACAGATACATACATTCACAGACACACACACACACACACACACACACACACACACACACACACACACACACACACACACACACACACACACACACACACACACACACACACACACATTCCGTTGCATGTTATTTGATCAAGATGATGTTGGGATTAGCACACAATACTTTGATGCGCAGGTAGGTTCCACCATAGTAATGTGTGCCAGCACTAACTCTAGCCATATTACTGCCCCTAACTCTAACTATGCAACTTACCATAAAAAAGTTTTTTTTCCATAACACTATCACTGCACAATACAGCTCAGATACTCACCATGCACACAAATATACACATGTGTGCGTAAGCACATATACATACACACACACACACACACACACACACACACACACACACACACACACACACACACACACACACACAGTAAATGTATCCCCTTACCGAACCCTTTACCTAACCATAAAACATGCACATGTGCCCATAAACTCCCAGCCCTGCCAGTTACCTTTGTCAACCAACCCGGATGTTGCCCAATATACTTTTGCACAAACAGCCCTTTATTCAAAAGGGATACAATCCCTATATGTTGTACAAACTAGTGCTAACCAAGTGAACTGTAACAATATATAGGATTAGGAAAAAGGGAGGAGATTTTAGGGTTAGCAAGCAGGAAGGGAGTTTTGTTGTAGGGGGGTTGGAATTTTAGGTTTATGGAGCAGTAAGGGGTGTTTAGGATTAGGGAGACATAAGGGTATTTAGGTTTACTGAAAGGGTTGGAGTTTTAAGTTTAAGGAGTAATCAGGGACTTTAGCATAAGGTGGGGGAATGAAGATTTAGAGTAAGGGATGAGGATCAGGTTTGGAACCTGGTGAAAGTTTTAGGTTTAGGTTCTGGCAGGGCTATGTAGTTTATAGAATTAAGTGTTGGGAGAGCTATGTAGAAATGGGAGTTTAGGCCAGTGAGAGTTAGAGCAAAATCCCTATAATAGTGGTGATGGGAAAACATTGAAATCTAAAAAAAAAGAAAAATTCTACTTTACATTGTACATAAGTCACCTTACTCAAGCAGATCCTCAGAAAATACATCTAATGTCTGCTCTCACATTACACAGTAAACTAAACCCCACAACTGGAATCTAAAACCACCCCAAAGTTCTTAGATAAAATGAAGAAAGTACAATGAACTATAAAAATGAATAATTAACTTTTTACTAATTCTGCTATTTGTACCCAATAACTGATCAACCAAATTAAATTAAAAATACAAGAAATAAATCCCACCCCAGTTAATCAAAACTAAACTAAACTGCTCCCACAAGTAGCCACTGCTATCTTAAATCACATGCAACCATAAACAGTATTCTTCTTCTTCTTCTTTCAGCTTTTCCCAGTTAGGGGTCGCCACAGTGGATCACCTGTCCGCTGATGATTGGCAGTGGAGTTTTACGGTGTTGAGTTGCCAGCCCGGTGCCCAATCTTCCACAGAAGTCACACACATGCATGCACTCACGGGTAGGGCCAGTTTAGAGTGCCCAATCCACCTATAGCATGTCTTTGGGATGTGGGAGGAAACCAGAGCACCCAGAGGAAACTCACGTGACCACAGGGAGGACATGCAGACTCCACACAGATGGCACCCAAGTCGAGGATCAAACCGGAGAACCTCTTGCTGTGAGGTGGCAGTGGTAACTGCTGTACCACTGCGGCTGCCTCGGTGCAACTGTAAACAGTATACAGTTACTAAAATAAAGCAAAGCAGTGGAGAGAAATGCTGTTGCATAAATTTATTATAAAAACAGAGAAAAGGGGAAAATCAATCAATAAATAAATGCATACATGCGTACATCATACATCATTCTCGTCTGTCTTTATGTAAAAAGCTGAAGAGGATTTATGTTATTTTCTGTCAGAGATCCTCATATAAGCCTTTAAACTTCAGGTGGTGTCACTATATTTGCAGTGTTTTTGTTTTGTTTTATTTAATGTGCTTTTACTGCATTTTTTCATGTTTTTGTACATGCATACGTACATTTTCTGAACATACATGTTTTAGCCTTTAAGCAACTTTGCAAAATGTGTTTTTTGATTCTGCAGTATTAATTAAACAGTGGACAGTGCTTTCTCTCATGCTTATTGGCAAACCTACTGCAAACTTTAATGAAAACAATAAGGACATTTATCTGTCCTCTATCATGCATCCTTTTTTCACATCTGCTACCATTACAATCTGTCTTGGCTATGTTTCTTATTTTTGGCTATAATCTTGTTACACATTTTACTCAGCTCCTTTAACCATGTATTATTAATTTCACTTAATCTACACATCTGCAACTTTTGATAAAATGAAGTCTCTTAAAAGCCTACAATTTGTTTCATCATTACTTATATCACAATGCATTAATTTATCATGCAACTAATGCACTTCGGAGTATCTGGCACTATTCTTCAATTCATTAACATAAGCATCTATAATATGTGTAGTAATCTGTGTTGTTTTAAATAATGCATGTCAAATTCTTTCTGGGATCACAGTTATTGTGGAACTTTTTTTCTCTGTGCTACTTTTCAGTCTTTCGTCTCTTCTGGATCAAAGTTTCCAGTTTTCAGTCAGCTTTTGTCACAGAACACGTATTCGGGGTTGCATTTTAGCCATATATTTTACTTTGGCTTTTGATACTGTGCATCTAAACACATAAACCCTTAATAGCATGTGTATTTCTTTAGTTCTGCAGACAAAAATAATTCAAGTGCTTTGCAGCAATGAAATTTATTTTCTTGGCACCATGGCATGTTGCATATGATGTGGTGCACAGAGTTTTTGGCTCATTGGCAAACATTTACAACCTCTGCTTTTGTTTAAGAAAAACCTAACACTTGTACTTTGCCTAGGATCCTGTTACTGAGGGCAAACATTAAACACTAACCTCAGTGAAATCAGTGAATGAATTTAGTATAGCTCTCTTATGATGCCAGCTTAGATAAAACATGAAGGGGTGTATTTAACTGGACTCACCATCATACATGTACAAAGGTGCAGCCAAAAAAGTGCACTGATGCAGCTCACTCTATCCCTAAGCTGTCATCATGGTGTAATAAAAAGTTTATGATGCTATTTATTAAAAAAATAAATATCAAATAAATAAGGAATAAAAATGATACAATGCATTGTGTCACGTAACTCACTAGAGGACATGCTGCACCTATGAGTATGAACAAAGCACTTTAAACTCTTTCATGGTTTCTTCCCCAGTGACATGTTAAAATGTTGCACACTGAGCCTTTTCAGGTTTCTTGGATAGTCCTCTCAAAATGAGGAATAATATGGATTTCTGGATCCATATATTCTAGTTTTCATGCAGATTGTATGTTGCAGCTGACTCTTGAAAAACAAATATGTTTTTCTTGTTCTGCATCCCCCCTTTCTCTACACATACACACACACACACACACACACACACACACACACACACACACATATATATATATATATATATATATATATATATATATATATATATATATATATATATGGAAGCACTTTACATAATCAAATTACTGAAATCTCGAATGTCATATGGTCGAGACCATATGATCGACATTTCAGTAAATCGAATATGTAAAGTTTTAAAAATTACACTTTACTTACCTTAAAACATTACGTGCACACAGAGGCAAGGCTTCTTGCACACTCTGTGTGTAGGTAATGTTTTTATCTTTTTTGTGGTGTTGACAGCAAGTGGGAAATCTCCCGTTTTGTGCTTCCGCATACAGTGCAATATGGGAGATTTCCCTTTTCCCCACTGTAGCGCGATCTCGGAGTTGGTATATTTAAGTAGGGGGGTGTGGGGCACAACCCCCCACATGGGGGGTGCAGGGGGGTGAAGCCCCACTGCAAAAGCGATGTTTGACTTTTTTTTTTGGGTTTCATTTTAGAAGTTTGAGTTTCCAAAACTCGATCTTTTGGTCTCGACCATATGAAGTTTGAGATTTTGGGAATTCGAGCTTCTAAAGTGAATCCATACATATATATATATATATATATATATATATATGTAAAACAATGTGATGTATTGCCAGCTATGCCAGGAGAAGTAGGGCAGTGGATGTGTAACATATGCCAGCACAGCTAGCTGGAACTTTGTAAAGAATTATATGTCACTTGTATATCAAACTGATTTGACAGATGCTTATGTTGAAAATGTATTTGTAAAGCTGCTTGTGTTTAAAAAAATATATTAACAGTGGGTCCTGACTGCATTATATTTGATTACATTTATATGTTTTAGCAGAGGATACTGGAAGAGAAGAGGTCAAGCTCAGCCCCAACTAACTTTTAGAAAAATATCCTGAGATTAAATTATCTGATTTAGGCCATAAAAATTGTATCTTACAGTTTTGACTGCAGCCAAAGACTAAGTGTCTGTGCCAGAGAATGGTTTATTAGCTCCTGTAGGAAGAGTGGAAGTGTTTTATGGCTTTATAGCTTCCACATGCTATAACACATCTCAGCAAAGCTCTATCTGTGTGTATGTTAACACAAATATGCTAAATTCTGGATCAGTTTCTAGCAATGTGGGTAGCTTGCGAACCAGAAGTCAGATGACCAGATGTATATGATGTCGTTCTGTAATCTAGGACAAAATTCATGTTTTAATACCAGATGAGAAAGAAGTCTCATGGCAGTCTGTTTTTGGAACCTGACAAAGAAGGACACCTCACCTACTTCATCTTGCCTTGCTCTAGTTAAGTGATCAGGTAATAGTAATTCTTCAGATCAGTCAGGAAAATATAATGAGATTAGTTAAATACTGTTTTTCTGTATCTGTGTGACTCTGTCCATCTGTGTTATTTTAATATTTCCTGTGACTGAAACTATGGTGTTTATTCTAAATATATAGTCCATATTGTCATGTTCTTTTATTATTTATTATTAAATATATTTAACCTTTTCATTGTGGCTGGTCCTTTAGATAATATTTTAACCTTTGAGAGTACTTATATCTGTTTGGTAACACTGTGGCCACTCCTGAAAGCCTTACTGCATTGGTCAAAACACTACCATTTGTATTAATATTAATTTCATTCAGTATAATTGGGTACTTTTGTAAGAGCCTTAGTGTAGCTCATATTTGGAGTGTCTTGTGGCAGTAACTACCTTATAGTCTGGGCAGGGGTGGGCATATCTAGGAAATCTGTGGCAGCCTTTTACAGGTGTGTTTGTGTGCGTGTGTGTGCGTGTGTGTGTGTGTGTGTGTGTGTGTGTG
Organism: Protopterus annectens; assembly: GCF_019279795.1. Taxonomy (NCBI): domain Eukaryota; kingdom Metazoa; phylum Chordata; order Ceratodontiformes; family Protopteridae; genus Protopterus; species Protopterus annectens. Next base: position 746,123,930 of record NC_056730.1, on the reverse strand, counting down.
TGTGTGTGTGTGTGTGTGTGTGTGTGTGTGTGTGCATGTGTGTGCGTGTGTCTGTCTGTCTGCACTGATTTCACAGAAAGGGTGTTAGAGGACTTGGCTTGGCCACTTAGCTGAGGACTCAGGTCTATAGTAGTGCCAGTGGGTAGTCTTACTGGTGACCTGGAGAGAGAGAGAGAGAAAGAAATCCAGACCCCAGATTGAGTATGTTCCCTATGTGCTCTTAAAGGAAATTGTGCTTGATGCAGAGAGCTGCATATTGAAGTATGGTGTGTATCTATTTTTGTTCCAAGTGAATGTCCATCTTCAGTGGCTGTGGTGAGGATTCAGGCTCCTTGATTACTGGCCCAGGGTGGGGACCTCACCATATATATATATATATATATATATATATATATATATATATATATATATATATATATATATATATATATATATATATATATTCATTGTTGCACCACATAGTGCATGTCTACTGTGCAAATAAGACAGAGACACAATATGATTAATGCTGTTATCTCCTTGTCTATTCAATATACGTAGAGATTCAAAATGGTTGAAAGTGTAGAACATGTCATGCAGCTTTTTGTGGATAGTTTCTTAGCATTAAGTGTATCAGCCCCATATATAACAAGATGTATGCAATCCTGTGGAAAAGAGGTCTTGTTGTAGTAGATTCTTTTGTGCAGGGGTTGGTTAGCCTGTCATTTTATAGAATACAGGTTCTTTTTTCTTTCTGTTTGTGACATGCAGCACAAAAAGATTATGAGAAACAATTCTTACAGTGGTAGGAAACTGAACCAAATTATTAGTCAAATTAAGTCATTACTCTGCCATTCTATTCCACTGCCTCCTTTTCAAAATAAACTTTGGAACCACTGATATATTTTAAGGATGGAGGTTGCATACCCTTGAAGGCACTTGTGATGCCCGTGCCCTGGCCCAGCAATCAAGGAGCATCAATCCTCATCACTAACACCAGTGAGGGTCGTCTCATATAGGAGGAAAAGATAACAAATACACACACAGTAAAGTGGAATTTCCCCTTAAGAGCACACAGAGATCAGAGTCAGTCCAGGGCTGGTCGCTCCCTTGCTTGCCAGGTCCCAATAAGACTCCCCACTGGCACAGCTATAGGGTCCAGATCTCAGCCTAGTGGGCAAGCTAAAACCTCCAGCACCCTCTCTGTCCAACCAGTGCTTCGTGTCCCTGCCCTAGTAGCTGACACACACACACAGGCACACAAACACACACACACACACACACACACACACACACACACACACACACACTTTGAGAAGAGTTTATACAACCACACAGACACTCCTGGGGAAGGCTGGCACAGGTTCCCCAGCTGTGCCCCTTTTTCCCAGACTATACGGTAGTACCAGCTGCCACAACCCACTAATATTTATCAGCTACTCAAAGGCCCTTAAAAAGGTGTCCAATTATGATTGTGCAATATTATTATCCAATTAGTAGTATAGCCCAGGGCTAAAGCTATTGAAGTCGCTTTGTACAATTTTACCAAAGGCATGCAAGTACTCTAAAGAGCTTATGTTATCTCTAGAAAGACAGCCACAGTTGAAAGAGTTTAAAAATATTAAATAACAAACAGTCAAAACACAAGACAATACTTTTTACTACACGGTGCTAGTCAAGAGTTCAGAGATCACAGAGAAATACTTAAAATAATTCAATAATACAGTTCTGACATCACAGAAAAACACTTAGTTTAAACTTTCTAGTTTCTAGCTATTTCTAAGAGAAAACACAAGTCTAAGATAAACTTACATATTAGAGCAAGGCAGTGCTGGTGAGTTGGATGGTCAAGACTAAAATGCTTAATGCTCTCTAATTCTCTCTGTTTTTAAAATCACATTCCTGGTTCACATTACATCATTCTTCACACTTCCCTGGGTTCCCAGGCTAACAGAAACTACATTTACATTCTTCACCTCTGGGCAGAAACCAGAGCAATAAAGGACATTTATGCATGAAAATTCTGGCCATTAACTCTGGCCTTAAAACAACAGGCAGGATGCCTCACTCTAGACTTACTGACTCCGAGTTTTAACATCAAAGCGTCACAACATGCTTTACTTGATCAGTAGAGTGCACTGTTGATACATTTATTTTCAGTTCCACATGTAACACTATTTTTACCATTTAAGATAACAAGCCTGTGGTTTACATTAATATTTACAGATGACTGAATTATCTACAAAATTCTATCTGGCTAGGCTGGCAGCCTTCATCTATCTTCACCCAATCTTCACAGCACTCATGGTCTAGTCTCTAAAGTATCAGCATACAGAGCAGAGGTGCTTTGTATTCCACAGAGTGAATATTAGGGTTGCCAGTTGACTATTTCTCCATTTATTGAGCAGAAGAAGCAGTTACAGTTTTATGTGTTTTTCTGTTTGGAGTAATCATTCTTGCAACAAATTTTAACTATACAATGCGTATTGGAAATTTCATTGGCATTATTAGAGGGACCTTATTTGTGCTTATTATGTGATGAAGGCTACTTTCCATTTTGTTTTGTCAAAGTAGAGGAAGACAAGGAGAGTTCATATTTTATTCCAGTTCCTTTTCTTAATTGTCTTAAGACAAATATACTACAAGAGTTCATAATCAGAAAAGACGAGTTAATGATCAGGATTGCAATATATAGCTACACTAGTAAACTCTTTAACTGTACAACTTAACTAAAGTCAGTTGAACAATTCCTGAAACACTTAGACACGCCTTTCTTTATGTATCTTTTTAACCTGGTGGTTTAATCACAGTCCATAAGAGGAGAAGAGAAAATAAAGTTAGACCTATAAAACAGTGCTTTACTTGACATTAAAAAGATAAATTAAAGAAAATTAAAGAAAAAGTAAATAAATTATTTTAGCATAGATAGTTCATATAATAAAAGCTTATCCCTTTAGTGTTGAAGTGAAATCTAAAACTGGCCAGCAATCTACTAAATGCAGTTGGCCATCTCTGTGCTAAATCATAAAATGTCAGAATCTTGTCAGCTTTCAATTTTCACAAGGACAGTGTGACCCACTATATCAGAACTTCATTAGCCTTTAGTTTCTAGAACACTCGGAGACAGTTATTAGCTAGCTTCTGTTGCTGACAGATTACATCAGGCAGAGGTCAGAAGTTCATACTTTGATACAGTTTGCTAATGAACTCATAGCTTTTCCCTGTAATTATTTCAACAACACCAACTTCATCTAGTTTATAAATCTGAGAAACCAATTTTGTGTATTTTCATTGGTATACTAGTATAACGGATACAAGCAAAATGAAAGAGAAAAAGAAAAAAAGGTCAACTACAATGGAGTGATCCTGCAATCCACCAGAAAAGAAAATAATCAGCACTGTTTCTTTAAACTTTATTTCATTTTTTTAATTATACTTTATAAATGTGTGACCACATAAAAAATGTTTCTTTTTTTTGCAATTTAAATATGTACTGCTGTATATGTGAACTTCATCTGAACTGATTGGAGCGTATCTCCCTGGGCTTCTACTGAAAATGGACATATATCCAGCTAGACTAGCCCAGTCACCAAATGTAAAATAAAATAAATAAAATAAATTAACACAAGTCGAAAATGTCCAGTATGTTGTTCTGCTCCTTCAAATCACAACAACATGTTAATTAGCCATAAGGCCATGAATGTGTTTAAAAGATGCAAAGAATACAATGCTATGACATCTTCAAATGTATTAGTAAAAGCTCAGATACATCAGACATCCCTTATGCAGGAATATATTTAGAGTTTATTGCTTCCTCTTCTCCTTATATAGATAAAATTGTGCCAGCAAGGCAAATTGTGATTGGATACAGCAGTAGAAAGTGTATGTAGTTAAACACAATATTAGCTTTGCATACTCTATATGAAATACATAGCAATTAAAAGAGATGCCTCCTGTTACACACTCATGATTTTACAGTAAATACCATTGTATATGGTTGTATGCAACTATGCAGTATCGTACAGGTATCTAATTGTATATAGTTAGCATCACTATGTGCAACAGAGATGCTTTACCTTATGAGGTACTATACTAAATTTAAATATGCACCCATGTCGAATATATTAAAGGTAGTGACACGGAACTGATTTTTCACTGTGCAGTATGTACTAACTATACAAATTACCCAGTGCATCCTGGAAATTAGTATTCATGCTTACTTAGCAAATGGCATCTGCAAATGCTAAGTTGTGATTGGCTAAAGGCTCAAAAACATTGGTCCAATAATAACATACAAAGCACAATTAATAAAAAGATCAGGTAACACTATTTACCAAAGAGTATAGTGCCAGACTAATTCAAAATAATATATTTAAATATTTCTGATACAACATAAGCACCTGTATCATACATTTGCTGAAAAAGAAGGTATGCAATTAACTGGCAGTTTCAGTACTGACAAGCAAGATGCAAATAAAACTGTCTGTGATCAAATTAAATGTGCAGTCAGAAAACACTGCAGAGGTGTCATCATTCCCTCCTTCTCCAAGGAAGGTACATCTTTCACCATGAAATACTTTTTTCATTGCCATAAAGTGAAAAGCAAAATGTCAGCTTTCATTTAGGGCCTCGCCCCATCATACCTCGAACACCAGAAATTAAGCCAATTGTTAAAGCTGATCATCTTGCAAGATAAGGATATGCTTATAAGACAAAGTGCTGAGCTTTTGAGATAAAATGAACAAGTGTTGCTGTAAAGTGAAGGGTTTTTTGTGTTTTTTAGGTTCCTAAACAGAGCAGTTCTAATGGAAAAATGAAGAACAGACTTTCGGAGCCAGAAAAAGAGTTTAACCTTGTTTTAACTTGCCAGCCCGCTTGCTGCTGCTAGTGGCTGTCAAAGCTAAAAGCACGTTAAAGGCGTTTGATAGCAGCTGGAAGAAAGAGAAGGAATAAGACCCAAAACGGAAAATAAACTTCCAGTTTCAAGTAGTAACCACCTACTAGGGGGCAGGGAAGATTAAAATATGGCTTGTCAGCACTCAACAGCACTATGTTGTTCATGTGTGTGTGTCTCATCTTTTTTTAAATTCAAGAATACACTGTAAAATGTTGGTGTCTACTGGCATTTTAAAATATTGGATCTTGTATGTCACAGCTCTAGTCCAAGTGCACTACATTGCTAAAAATTTGTGTTGCATTATTTATTTATTTTTTAAGTGTATGTTACTTCTTCATTGTGCCAGTCAGGCATTTCAGTATAGTATTGTTAAAATGTTGTGTTTCGTGAAAAGTAGAATGTCGCAGTTCTGGTCTTTCCATTATGATAACTTGTAAAGCAAAATGTCACAGGACTGGTATATCAAAATTGCACTTATTATCATACAGGAGCACTATACAGTTAACACTGAGCATTCCTTTGGTTCTTTTCCTGAATCATTATAAAATGCAAAGTACAGTGCTACATCTCCAGTGGGGAAAATTTAGAAATGTCTGTTGTAAGATGTGAGTGTGTTAAAATGATTTTACAGTTTATATGTACACACACACACACATACACACACACACACACACACACACACACACACACACACACACACACACACACACACACACACACACACACACACATACACACACACACACACACACACACACACACACACACACACACACACACAATATTTTTAGTTTAAACATTTTAATAAAAGGAAATTGAAAACATCTTTAATGAGTTTAATTATTTTATGGTGGTTATTAGCAAATCCAACAATGGCCATCTCACAAGAACGGCACATAATTCACAAAGTAAGAAAATTGACTAGTTTCCCTCAAAAGTACCAAGCATCAATCGAAAACATCCTTTACATTTTATAAAACCATACTTTGATAGTTACAATAATGTCTGCCAAGACAGGTATTATAGAGAAAAAAATAGATCTTCCAAGAGTGGCAAGGCCTGACACAGCAGACGTTCAACACATTTGTGCAGTCCATTATTTGCCTATAAAGCCCAAGTGGTTGGGCATTACAACTTACTTCTACAAGAATTTGTGACTGGTAGCACAACTACACTTAAATGTATATTCTTTTTTTTTTGTCTGCCATTGCTGGCTTCAGACTTCCTATATGTCTCACCCTTATAAGTCTTCCTTGCTTTTCTCCAAATTCTGACATTACTCTGGTGTATCTCATGCTGAGAAGGTCTCCCTACTGACAGCCTCTGTACACATGGGTTGCTCCAATCCCCATGGTAGCTTCTAAGTGGAAGGTGCCAAGAACAGAATGGGGCTGAGCAAGGAGCCACCATAGTACAGCTTTCAGAGTTTTTCAATAGCCCTGTAGCCGTGTGTTCTCTCCTCTAGCATGTTGACATCAGCAATGGACTTGGAGGAGAGCAATGGAGAATGACTTTTTTTAGTGTGTCCCCAGCCAGGGCCCATGCAGCAGTCATGTATTCTCTGTCTTCCTGACTACTAGTGTGAGATCATCTCCCTGAAATCTGGGTTCCAGCAGTACTTGAGAGATGACCAGCACACTCCTACTTCCCTAGGGTAGGCACACCCATCCTCCTTTCCCCACCATCAAGTGTCTGAGCCAGTAATCCAACGGGTGCTGTCTGGGATGCAGTCAGAATTTTATCATTGTATACCACCAGTGAGGCTCACCTAAATGCATATTCAGGTCATAACAACATAAACTGCTTATATAAAGTAATTAGTGGGAAACAAACTAAATGATATTGGAGAGCTTGTATTTAAAATGACTCAGTGAGGGTAAAAAAAAAAAAAAGAAGAAATAAAAATATAAAACCATAATTAGATGAGCAGATGTTGAATTTAGGAAGCAGAGAATACAAGGCAGATAATTTACTTCCATGGATCACAATATACAGTAATGCTGCTAATGAGTATTCTGTGAGCAATTTGCTTTTGAGAAAATGTATTAATTTAAGTCATCCATCTATGTTGGTGTAGAAGGATAAAGCCTTCATTACAGCCAGGCAGCCCAACCTTGATCAGCAGCTCAAGCACCTGCTATAGCTGACTGGAGAAGGAGAGGACTGAAGGGGTTGAGCCCTCTCACTTCTCTCCTGAAGGGGTAGCATGTTGAGTATACAGATGCACTGATTTTGCTAGTACAGATAGATAAATGTCTCAGATGCTATAATTCCAGAAGGTGGTGTCACTCACAGAAGTGAGTGACTCTCTTGCTACATTTTTGCACTCCCTGCTGGGAGAATGCTTAATGGTTATATGCGGAGAGTTAGGGCCATAAGTAGAAAAGCTCTGATGGCTGCCCAAAGGATGTCCTCTTTGATTGCATATCATCTTTCAGAGCTTGAAAGGGCTGGGAGCAGTTGTTCATTATATGTGAGGAACAAATGGACTAAATGGATTGCGAGGAGTGATGACTGTCACCAGACAGCAGGGATAAAAAAAAGAAAAAAATTGATATAAGCTGTCAAACAAAGCAGCAACTGGAGGTAATGGTGTGAAATGTTTTCTGCATTACATTTCACTATTTCCTAAGTTACATTGTCACACGTTTTAAAGCATGTCAACTAGTAGGTCAGTTACTTTAACCAAATGTATTGCAGTCATCCACATGCCTGAAGGACTGTTACTCAGTTCCACTGTGAGAATTTCAGCAAAACATTGTTAAGTTTTGAAGACTTGAAGACCTGAAGACTGTTCTGATCTTCAGAGAGTTTCCAAATTAATATTTTATCTACTAACCAAGCACATGAGGACCATTCACACAGACCTTCAAAACCTGTCCCTAGTTGATGCCAATTACTCAAACATCCAAAAGCAGGAATGTCTCCTAATTTGAATACAAGAATACAAGAGATTAAAGCAATTTTTCAGCTATGTAACTACCTGAAGAGTGTGTGTGTGTTGTATAACTGAGGTATCTGGACAACTTTACGAAAATCTTGCATTTAACATAGTTCAGTCTTTATTGTATTACTGCGGTGGTGGTGCTGCGGTAGTGTTGTCACCTCATAGCAAGACGTTGTCTCGTTCGATTCTCAGCTAGAGCGTCTTCTGTGTGGAGGCATACGTGAATGGGGTGTGCCTTCTTTGAAGGTTGTGCATCAGGGCTGGTAACCCGGTACGTAAAAATCCACTACCAATCATTAGCGGACTGGAGTTCCGCTGTGGCGACCCCTAACCGGGAAAAGCCGAAAGACACAAACAAAGTCTATATTGTATTAAGAATTATAATGACCATCACTATTATTTATTAAAGAGTTAACATCCAGTAAAACAAAGGCATTGTTCATGATGAGTTCATCTACTAGTGTTCTGATTTCTCTACCAGAGGTCATAATCAAGGGTACAGTCTAGGTAAGTTTAAGTGGGTCCAAAATCCCACTGTCATTAGTTGGAGTCCAGAAGAAGACTATGAGGAAAGCATAGAACAGCTTTAGAAGACTTTCTCTGGTCACCTAAGTGCAAATAAATTTACTTAAAAATTGTGTTATTTGTTCAGTCCCAAACATGGAGATTACACTTTCCCAATATTGTGAAAGATGTAGAGTGAAACACAGAATGATGTCTGCATTCTGAAGGAGCAGACATCACAGGAAGATTTGTCTTGTACAGATGGGATCCTCCACCAAAGAATATACAACATCATGAAAAGCATATAAAAATACACAGAGACTGGAGACAGTATGTTGATGGCAAAAACATTTAAATTAAAGAAAAGTGCAATTCCAAGATAAAGAAATGGTCTGAGCAGCACCAGCTCAACTGGATGTATAGTACAGCAATTATCAACTTACAGAGGAGTACACATTTACCATTATCTAGAATTGATGATTTCCATTTTCCACCTTGAGGTTCCTACGATATCAGGAAATCAAGGAGAGACTTTGAATCCTCAGGGATTATTTCCAGAACCTGGGGATCTCATTCCAGCTGTATATGAGTGATAAACCTTATATCTCACATGTTGAAAAGAAGAGCTGGTTGACTATTTACTCCAATGTGGCTTCTGTTTTCATCCTTGCATTGGGGTTTTATTTTACCTGTGATTCTGCAGTCATGAAGTTACTATGTTCAAATAAGGAAGGGGGCTTTTACTCATGCAAAAAAAAAGGTTAGATGTGTTTTTCTAAGTCTGATGTATTTTTTCCTTGTTTTGAATCTACAAGTAAGTACTATGATGTGTTGTATTATGACTTGTACTGGATTGTAATAAAACTCTATTCCATGTGCATGTAAATGAAAGACTTTATTTTAATTTCATTTATTTGACCACTGACATTTGCTTACTGGCAAATTCTGATTGGGTAGGAGCCCATTTTCAGTACAGGCCAAAGGATAAAAGCTCCAATGTATTACAAAACATTTTAGGAACAGTAATTTTACAATTTTAAAAATAATACAAAAAAAAAAAACAACTACAGTTTAAATAATTATACCAAATAAGACATAATATGAAAATGAGTCTATATCACATTGTCGAACTTACTATTTATCGAATGCCTCTTAGTCAAACTTACTTTGTCAAAACCTATTTTTTGTTGAACAATCATTTTAGCGAATATTTTCCTAGGAAAAAAATATAGTGGGCCATGATTGGGAATTTGTCCTTTTCCCCATTGTAGTACAATCTTGGAGTTGGTATATTTATTTTGGGGGTATGGGGAGGTGAAGCCCCCACCTGAGAGGGTTTTAAATTTTGTGCTTTTTGTGATTATCAGTAGTTGGACTACTGGTTCTTTTCCCTGGGAAAATATTCCCTAAAATGATTGTCCGACAAAAAGGGGTTTCGAGAAAGTAAGTTCAATGAAGAGGTATTCAATAAATAGTAAGTTTGACAATGTGATGTAGACCCTATGAAAACAGTGGTTAAGAATAGATATAAGTTATATAACAATTATTTAATATGTAGAGAAATTTTAGTCAGTTTATAGAGAAGAATTAACGGAAAGTTAATATGATACAAGTAGGAATTGCTATATGAAGTGAGAGAAAAGCAGGCTTATAGTATATTTAGAGAGTATAAAGGGGACAGAAATTGATAAAAGTAAGGAAGTGACTGAAGAAGGGAGAGTAAGGAGATGTAAGGTATGAAGAGGCATTTGTTCACATGCAGGGATATAGTTTATCCTGGTTTTGAGCAAGAACAGAGCCACCTTTTAGCTAGGACGTGTTTTCACAATGGTTTTGAAGGATGGGAGGAAGGGTATTGCCCTGATGAATACAGGTAAGGAGTTCTAAGCCTTAGCAACATGGTCCGTGTACAGACAATGCCCAGCAGATTTGATAGGTTTGTGAATAGACAGGAGTTTTTGGTCATTGGATCATAGTGACTTGACTGACTGAGAATATAGTTGTGTATAATGTTATTTAGTGCTAGATAAGCAAATAGATTCTGGATATTTTTATAGGTGGTAAGAAACTGTATATATGTTAGTTGATGGGGTAGTTTTAACCAGTTTAGGCCTTTTAGTTCTATATAGTGGTGGGTTCTAAAAGGGGTATTTGCTGCAAATTTAGCAACTTTGTTATAACTTTCTTTCAACTTTTGATTTGTGTGATGCCTGAAAGTTAGTAAAGATAGTAGCACCATAAAGAAGTGTGTGGAAGAGATAAGTAGTAGAAAGTACAGCTTTAGTCATATTGGTAAGGGTGTTTTTTGCTAAAGCTTCCCTAGTTTTTGATGAGGTTTTCTTATGAAATTTTATATATGCAAGATGAATTTAAGATTATCATCCCTAATAATTTGCTATGAGAAGTGACTTCAATTGGCATATTATTAAGAAAGAGGACTTTACATTTTGCTTTTTCATGAGAGAGGGCTTTGGGGAAAAAGCAGTATTTTTTGTTAGGGTTGAACATGTGTTATGAGTTACAAAGCCATGTTTCAGTGGCTGTTAAAGCTTTCTGAGTAATTTTTTGGAGGTGTGCCATGTTGTGGGATGTGTAAATGAGTATGGAGTCATCTTCATACTCTATTAAGATAGCCTGTTGTAAGGATGTGTGGAGGGTTTTAGTGAGAATGTTAACAAGCAGAGGACCAAGGATAAAGCCTTGAGGTACACCGTTGCTGAGTGGGAGATATGGAGAGAGGGTCCAGTGCCATTTTACTGACTGATGCTTATTGGATAGGTGACTTTTGAACCATAGAAAAGTGGGCTGAGAGAGACCTAATGAGGACACTTGAAGCAGACATTTGCTGTGACAAAGTGTGTTGAAGGCTTTAGACAAGTCTAGAAATAAGAAGGACACTAGTTTGCCATTATCTCTAGCTTTATTGACAGTATTTATATTAGTTAGAAGGGCAGTGCTAGTAGTATGCGAAGGACAGAAACCATGTTGTGTGGGGCATAGGAGTTCTTCCTGCTGGAGATAGTTTAGCAATGTTTTTGAATATGTTTTTCAAGTATTTTCAAGAGGGGGTTTAGACTGCTATAGGTTTAAAGTTAAGTAACATCTGTTGAATTTCCTTCTTGTACAGAGGGATAATGTGTGACTTTTTCCAGAGAGAGGGAACATGGGATTCCTAAATTGACCTATTTGTAAGGACTGAGACAGGATAGGCAATGCTATTGGCTACTATTTTAAGGTACTCACTTGGAAGGTCATCAGCTGAAGTAGACCATGAGCAGGGTTAGGATTAAATGTTGAGGAACCCTTGTTTAGACATTCCATACTATCTATGAAACAAGAATTGAACTGTATTGTGGTTTTGAGTGATGAGTTATTGGGAGAGAGGTTAGGGCTGAATTTATGGATAGGATGCAAGGTTTTTTAACAGCTGTCCAGAATTTTAAGGGTTGTGTTTACTATTATTCTGAAAGTTATTATAGCATAATTTTTGTCTTCATTAATTTGCTTCTTAGTATGATTGTGAAACATTTTGAAGTTTTCAAGGTATTCTGGTGTTTTATCTTTTTGTCATTCTTTCCATGCTTTTTCTCTAACATGCATTAACATTCTACTCACTTTGGATAGCCAAGTTGCATTATTTGTTTTTAGTCTCTTCCTTCTATGAGCGCAAGGCTGTTTAGGATATTCAAGACAATTTTATTGAATTCATTTACTGCATCATCTAAGGGAAGGATCTTTAGGAAGCTCCAGTTAATGGATAGTAGGGTAGCAATGAACAATTCTGGGGTAAACTTGGAAAGGTTGCATGCTTTTTTATAAACATGTTGTTTAAGTGGATTTGTGAAATGTCTGGTTTAATTTCTCCAAGTCTTCTGGGTTTCTAATACCATGATGGGAATGGACCCCATTCTTAAGTCAAAGTATGATTAAAGTTAATGGAATTAGTATTACTTCATATTTTGATGTTAGCCAAAAGTGCTCTTTGCAGCACCCACAATGTTCCCAAAACTGACTCCTTCTGTAATTCATATGGAGATGCATGTATTGGTAGCATATCCAAATACGACTGCAAATTCTCTTTTATGACACCCATTGCTCCTACTACTATTGGAACTGGCTGGGTATCATTCTTCTACATTGCCCTCACTTCTGCCTGTAAATTCTGTTAGTATGACTATCTGTCTCTCTGTACACAAGACACTGTAATCACTAGGTGTGGCTATTTCAATGATTAATGCTACTTTTGTCTTCTTTTTGTGTACTACTATGCCTGGTTTTCTTTCATCTATTTTTGAACTGTTGGTAATGGATAATCCCATGTGATATAAACTTAATGATTTTCTATAATGCTTTGTGGCTCTTGCTCCAATGCTTTACAGCTACTTCAATATTGTAATGTTTGCATAATCCCCAATGCAACAGTCTTACCACATTATAATGCCTTTCAGTATAGAGGGCCTTTTCATTAGTGTATCAAACCCAGCAACAAGATGTACAACTGCTTCCAGTTCTGTCTTACAGAACCTGCATTTGTCTGTTTCTCTGACATGTTCAATGGACTTTGTAAACCAGTACACAATCTTGGACCAGCAATATTAACCTTTCACATTTCGTTTAAATTCACCTGTCCTTAATCATTCCTGCATCAGATCCTGATCAACATGAGGTTGTTTCAGGAGTTTTCTGTACTTGCAACTATATTTATGACTTTCCGACATTTCTTACCTTCAGATCTGATCCTTCACCCTGTATTCTTTCTTTTGCTTTTTGGTAGATTCAGTTGCTTAATCCACGAATTTATGGTGTGAAGAAACTGTGAACCACCACTGAAGTCAAAAGAAATGTGTATATTTATTAAACACTTGAAAAACAATACAAACTGGTAAGCACTTTTGTCCATAAATTAATGAACTTCATCAGACAAATGAAAATGAAGAAAGACCATTTTAAGCTTCCATAATCATTCGTGATTGGTTAAAATAGACAGCACCCACTTCCCTAAATCCCAGCTGCCTGTGTATTACAATCTTCCCTAAAATATCTTTTGTACTTTAACTCTTTCAATTTAAAAACACAAAATTTAAGAAAAATATCATGTTATTTTTTAAAATTTTATAAATACGTAAAAGTCTATATTATTTACCTCATTAGTGCTTTTAATTTTGATAGGCAAGTTATGGAGATGTATTCATTAATTCAGGGCCAGCTGTGTGCATTCAATGTAATCTGCCATATTAATTCTTTCTTTTCTAAAATGAATGTCCAAGGGCCCCCCTGAAAGTTGTTATTCACACTATCTATCACCATATATTTAAATGTATGCCCTGGCATCTCTCAAATGTGTTTGGCCAAGGCACTCTTTTAATTCTTTTTTTTAATATTTTACTCATGTTCGTATATTCACTCTCTCAACTTTCATTCCATCTTGCCTACATAAAAAAATGGGCAATCACTACATAGAGCGACATTCAGTTGCTGCCTTATTTTTGCCTACTTCTGGTTTGATTTCCATTCCCACTTGATACCATACTTTTTACTAAATTAAGCAGAGAAATCATCTTGTTCTTCTTATGTTTTTAAACTTTCACTATGTTTATCTTGTGAGGTAAGCAGATATATATGCAGTCCTATGATGTAGAGCTATATATATCTAATCAATCTTGAGGAGGCCAATACCTCCTTCAGAATGGGGAATATATTATCTTTGTATACAATGAGTTTTATAAATCATTTTATAAGCAGGAAGCATTTTTCTTGTTTAACTGTCTAACTGATCCAATACCTTTCGGGGCCAATAAATCACCCCAAAATTGTATGTCACAACAGGAAGAGCAAACAGCTTGGACTTCATTTCTATATGTCAGGGTTGTTTTCGGTATTAATTTTAGTCTTCTAAAATAATCCTCACTAATTTTATTCACATTCGTTCATGTTTTATTGTTGATCCTTCATCAATTCCCAAATATTTATACATTCCCACTTCCTCAAGTTCCTTTATATCACATTCCTATCCCAGACTGATATTTTCTTGGTGCTGCAGCTTTCCTGCTTTAAAAGTTGCTTTTGCACATTTACTAAGACCAAATGACATTCTTATATGATATGAGAAAGTTTTGACAACTTGTGTTTGTGCTTTCAGTCCCTTATCTGACATACTATGTAGTTTTAAATCATCCACAAGAAGAAGTCAAGAAGTATTTGCACTTTGCTGTTTCCTGGTAGCCAAACTGTAGCCATGACCTTACCTGTTAGGTAAACAGCTTAATGGGTTAAATGCAAGACAAAAGAGCATCGGTGACAAAGAGTCACCCTGGAATATCCTCCATTGAAATTTTATCCCTAGGATAATAATTTCCCTTTATCATGGCTTAACTGCAGAGTGGTTTGCCACTCTTTCATGGTTGCTGTAATGTAATCAGTCAGTGTAGGGTTACCTTATGCATCTGTAAGCATTCCTTTATCCACAAATGTAGGATGCTGTCAAATGCTTTTTTTGTAGTCTGTCAATGTCATATTTAAATTCTTCCCCTTTTTCCAATTCTCCATTATGACTTTATTTAACAACACATGATCCTTTGTTATTACTCTTTTGTTGTATTGCCATTTTTTAGTTTTCTTTTAAATGACTATAAACTTTATCAGCATCAATTCAAGTATATAGTTATCATTGGAAGTATATAGTTATTGGTGTATAGTTTTTAGGATAGCTTATAGGTTCACTCTTAAGGAGAAGTATAATTTTTCCTGTTGTTAACCATGTTGGTATCTGTTCAAGATGTACATATAAATAGTTCTTACTCAGGGCTAAGTTTTCCTGTAAAGATGTTAATACTTTTAGCCAGAAGTTAGGTAATATATCCGGAACATGAGTTTTCCAGTTAGGAGCTTTTTTTAATTTTGTTTCAATTACTCTGACCTTCACTTCTTCCCATTTCATATCCTGTACATTTAAACTTCTTTCTATTTCTTTTAATTCTTCTATCTCTTCAGCATCTTTGTTATGTTCCACAGCATCTTCATAGATATTTCTCCAAAATGTGTCTATTTCTTCTTTTCTGTTGGTACTTTATTCCTTTTGCCTTGTTTCCCAACTTTCTATAAAACGTTTTTAGGTTATCAATGAATTTCTTATTTCATACTTTTCCTTTATATTTATCTGCATATATTCTATGTTTTCAAGCCTGTGCTGATATCTTTAGTGTATTACTTGCAATAGTGCATGATAGATTCTGGCCTGTTCTGATACTGCATGTTGCTTTTATCACATCTTTCTTTCTAAGTATTTTTGTTGATGTGTTCCCTCCTCTACTCTCCTGACAGTGACACTTCTTGTCTTAAATGTGTTATAGTTTTGTCTGGTTAATACCTCCATGATGGCATTTGATTTCTTCCCTTCTTTCCCTTATTGCCCTGTGTCTTTGTGTAGAACTTTATCTGTTATTAATTTAGCTAAACATAATATATCCTATTTACTTCTGTTATATCATATGGATTTCTGTGAACAGCCTTGATTACTCTGTTCATTTGTTTTATCAAGCTTCTAACATTTTGTGTCTTTCTGACTTCCTGTAATCTATTTCTTTTATTGATCTTAATATATCCATCTCTATTAAATCAAGCAACTCTTCTCTTAGATCATGTTCTTCTAGACTAAGGTCACATTCTTTGTTCTCCATTTTCTGCAGGCATTCTATAGAAAGTTCAAGAACATTTCATTGTGACATATTCTCTTCATCTTTATCCTGTGTCATCCATTGTTCTTTCATATGGGAACTTAATGATCTATCACTCCACAACACTGGCTGCTCAGAAGTGCAACCATTTCCTGCGCTTTCCCTTGCTGTGCAACTCCAGCTGAACTTTTATACTCGTTTCCTGCTGAAGGCTCCAAATTATCTTCATATGGCAGCTGATCAGATGCGTCTCATTCCACCAATTTCTCCTTATTTTGGGGACCCATTGTTCTATCATGCTGTGATGTTACCAGAGATGGATTTTCTGCACTAAATCCTTCACTTCACAAGTAATGTTTCTATTTCTTTAACTAATCCATTACTAATCTTCTTTCCTACTTTCCCCTTTTGTTTTTGTATTGTTTTGTATTATAAAATGGCCATATCTGGATGCCTTTGCTTGTATTTCTCTTCAAATATCTTTGGTGCTGTTTTTTTTTTTTTTTTTTTGTATTGATTAGGTTTTTTTCTCCTTTGCATAAATATTGCACCATGTTGAATCTCTTTTTCTTTCCCATGTCTGTATTTCTTCTTCAGATGTCTCTCACTCCTCCTGTTTCTCTGTGCTTTGGGGATTCATTTTTCCATCATGCTGTGACATAACCTGTGTTAGACTTTCTACACTAAATCCTTCACTTTGCATGTATTGCATAACTTCAGCTTCTCTTTGTTTAACTTGTACTGTACTAATCATCTGTTCTATGTTCCCCTTTGTGATATTATTTTTTTGTGTGAAATTTTCCATATCTGGGTGCCGTTGTCTGTATTTCTCTCCAAATATCTTTGGAACTGCATTTTTTTGTATTGATTAGTTTGACTTTTTCCTTCTAATAAATATTGTACCATATCAGATCTCTCTTTCTTTCCCAAGTCCATGTTTCTTTTTTATACCTTTCAAAAATCTCTAGATTTTGTTCTTTATATTTTCACACTTCCTCAGTCACTTTCTTTTCCCAGCAGCTCAAGGTTTCTTGTTCTGTATAATGTTTTTAACTAATTTGCTGTACTAATGAGTACAAATTTGCATTTGAAACCTTTGACAGTTTTTCTTGTGCAAGTATTTTACTTTCCTCTAATTTCTCATTTAATCTTTTTGTATATCTTTTATCTGGAAATTCTGGGCTTTTTGCATAATAGTAATAATACATAATTTCTTTCCTATCCTCAGTAGTCCACTCTATCATCTTTATGGCTATTTTTGGCCTGTCAGTTTTTCTGTTTTTATGGACTACTAGTTACTTCTACAACAGGGGAGCCATCCTCCCCCTGAACTGTGCCTAACCCTATTGTAGGACTGTTTCTGTGTCTTGAGGATTCTACATTGTAATTTTTTCCATTCCTGGCACTAGTGTACCTACTGGGATTGGTCACTTTTTTATCATGGTACTTTTACATCCAGCTGCCTTTTCTTTTTTTTAACCTACTTCTGTCCATGATATACAAGTCCATACAGTCTATACAAGGTACAGGGGGGAATTCAGTAAAGCCTACATGTTTTTTTTGTGTATGTATCGAGGCATGAGGCGTACATGAGAGCGAACATTTTTAGATTCAGTAAGCATTGCTTAGCGGTGCTCAAGCATGCGCAAACAGGGAAACCAGTGCAGTGCAAACTTTTGCTTAAGCAGGTGAATCATATGCAAATGAGGTAGGTGGAGTGATCTAACAAGGTGAAAGGCATCTGTGTAGACTCCGTGTTCATGTTCATATTGTATGTGGAAATTTTCCATGTACAGGAGTCTACATGGACAGAAGGGGATGTAAAAGTCCACAAATATAGGCATAACTCCTTTGAAAATAGTAGATCACATACAAACATGTGCAAAACATACATTGTGGATGTTTGTCAAAGGAAGGGGATATATAAAAATGATAAAAAATGTTTTTAATAATTTTCCCTTCTGCGCTATGTGCCACATTGAGCAAATATGCTTAACAGAAAAAAAATTAAAATAACATCTATAATGTAGTTTTCACAAATGTACTGTAGGACACCGCATCGGGTCCATGCTGTTACCCAGCTTACATGGCTAAGAATGGTTAGTTTCAAGCTGTCGGCAAGAATATGTATGGAAATGAGGTTCACTTGTTAAATCACTGAAAGGAGCAACCATATCCACATATCCCATTCGTGTAGGCTCCTACACAGTTTTGATATTCCCACTGCGTTACTTTTAGGATTTTTTTAGTGCTCAGCATGCACATTTGCATGGCACACAACATAGCTTAGCATATTCGTGTGAGCAGACTACCCACATAATAGTGATGACACAGGCATCTGTCAAGTAAAACCATAAATATTCAATTAATAATATATACTGTTGTATAAGCTATGCTGCATGACATAGTGCACATTCCCATGTCTTTCAATAATGTAGGCCTTTAAATCATGTCAATTACATCCTAAGTAGGTGAACTGCATCTTAATTAGCCAATCCCACATGGTGGACTTACACCTCAACTGTATAAAGTATGCATACACCCTACATTCTGATTTTCCCTCAATACTCTGATCCATTGGAGAAGAGGCATGAAAATTTTAAGTGAGATAATGCTAAGAGCTACTGCAGCTATTCTACATCTGTATGTGCTAGATGCTGAAGTCAGTGCTGCCAATGCCGCTGACAATAGGCCTAGGCTGAGAAGGAGAAGACCATTCAGGCACAGAGTAACCTTCCAGAAGCTGCATGATCTGGATATTGTATGGTGTTACTGAGTGGACAAGGATATATTACAAGAGTTCAGTGAGCTCTGCCACCTTCAACTCAGAGCCAGAGCTAACAGAGGGGAACCCATCCCAGTGGAAACTAACAGAGGGAAATCCATTCCAGTGGAAACTAAGGTATGTGTAGCCCTTAAGATACTAGCTACAGGTACCATTCAAAGACCAACTGGGGACATAATGGGGGTGTCACAGGCTGAAGTACTGGGTACCATAGATTGCACTCATGTACACATCAAGGCATGACCTGGTGAGCAGGGTAGACTCTACATTAACATCAAGGGATACCACTCCATCAACTGCCAAGTAGTGTGCCATGCCCAGGGGATTATCATGACTGTCTGTGCTGGCAACCCTGGCAGTTATCAGAGTCCCATATCTGGCACACATTACAGCTGTACCAGATGTTTGCTATGGGGGACATCCCACAGGGCCATTTACTGGAAGATGCTGCCTATGCCCTGGAGCCGTGGATGATGACAACCATCAGAAATGCAAATGTACCCATGGAAGAATGCTATAATAAGGCACATGCACAAACTAGGAACATCATAAAGCATGTGTTTGGGTTACTGAAGTCATGGTTCCAGTGCCTCAATATATCTGGTGGAGCCCTGCAGTATACTCCAGCCACATGTGCACAAATATTCACAGTATGTGCTATGCTACACAATCTGATCCTGCGGAATCACTTGCAGCAGGATCAGAATGGGAAGGGATAAACAACCCCCCACCAGTCCCTAGGTCACCACAGCCAAAGTCACAGGAGAACTTGGAGGAGGAATCCCCTGGTGAAGTCCCAGTAGGCAGATGTAGGCATGCTCAGTACATCCTGGCTTTGGCTAAGAGACAACACATAGCACATTCACTGACAACCTATGGACTTAGGGACTAACACCTTACTCCTACTCACATACAGATATTAAAATTTATGCTAGCCAAATCATACAGCCTGTACCTGTCCATGCATTGGCTGTGTATTGCTTGCATCAGGCAAAGTCAGCCCTGACCTACAGTTGTGTCAACTGCTGAACTTGCAAGGTAAGTCCATACCTACATAGTAGTATAGTGGATTGTTATGTCATTGTAGCTATGGACTGGGTACATTATACAAGCAACTATACTGGGCTGCTTGGACAGAAATTACATCCACGTGGGACTACAGACACACATTCCACTAACACATCACCATTTGTATACGGTAGGCCTCATGCATGGAATATTCATGCAGTCCTACTGCAACAAATTACTGGTAGAGACTTGTTAGACAGTGAGATTAAATGATAGTCAGACTAGTGTGTGTCCCAGCAGAACATTAGGCTTTTGTTTCCCCACCCCTCAAAATAGCAGTGTCTCCTTGTAACTGCCATAGCAACAAATCATCTATGCTGTTTGAGGATTTCACAGTTACTATGCCACACAGCATCAGGACAGTAATGTACAATTTGAACTTACATATTATGTGTTAGTTAACTGAGAATAGCAAAGTACATATTTATGCTGGTGATGGTATGATGAGTGATCATCTGTCTGTCACGTAGCCTCTATAGCTCAAAGGACTAAAGTAGGTAGCATGTGTGATGGTGTTCAGGGTTCTAATACCAAGATATCAAGATATTTGCTATGTTTATGAGTAATAGGCATTGTTTTACAGACTGTGACTTTGTGTGTGCTATACTAGCATTAACCTATTTCACATATCAATTACACATTTGCGTCTGCGCCACATATCCAAGACCTATTTAAAAAGTCTTTGGTAAAACTGGATTAGTCAGTATCAGAATTGTAAGGGTTGGAACTTGAAACCAAGTATATCACCATGCATATGTTGAAACTAGATCTAAGTACCACCTGCAACATGATGTGTTATGACTATATAATAGCAGCTGTGAATGAAAAATTGTGCTGTGATTTAATTTATAGAGATCTGACAGGGCCACACACAAAACACTGATCAATAAATTAGAACAACTAGGTATTGATGCACACTTGATAAGATGGATAGTTGCATGGCTTACATGTAGGGCATGGCAAGTATCATACAGCAATTGGACAAGTGAAATAATTAGTTACAGTCAAGGTGTCCCACAGGGCTCTGTCCTAGGCCCAAACTAGGTTCAGATTTTACCGTAGACCTATCCATTTCATCTGAGTTGTTCTATAGTCTGTATGCAGATGACTTGAAATTGGGTATACTGATTACATGTGCAACAGATGGGGCATGTCTGCTAAATAACTCAACTAAATTGACAATTTGGGCACAGGGTATAATATGCTGATAAATACATCACAAACTAAGCATATGAGATTTGAAAGACATAAATAGAAAGGTGAATATTGCATACAGCACACATTGATTGAAACTGTATATTCATTTATGGACCTGAGTATATAGGTAACTCCAGCTTTGAGTTGTTATTATCATATCATAATTCCAGCCTGGAGTACAGCTTGGTGTGGACTGAAGTCAGTTATGGAACAGTAAGTCTGTCATGTAAGCAATGTGCTGCCCATTTGCGAGCTGCTTAGCAATGTACAAACAAGCCAAAATGTGACTCCGCATGCTGATATACTTAGTTAAGCAGAGTGCAAATCTGTAGCTGCTCGCGCAATTTTGTTTAAAATTTACTATATATATATATATATATATATATATATATATATATATATATATATATATAAATATATACGTATATATATGTGTGTGTGTGTGTGTATATGTATTGCCCTACATAGCCAGATCATGAAGAGTAAAGCTGCACTCTGACACTTATAATGTTGGCCAAAGAACCAAAAAGAAGGGCTCAACATCAGATAATGCACTTACAAATATGTGGAAGTGTGTAGAATAACATGTGTTGCAATTGGATAACTATTGGGATAGCTGAAGTTCAAAGTTCTGGCAGTCTTCACTCATGTCATGTGTAAATGATACCACATTTGATAGCAAACCAAAATTTCTTGTGAAACACATATAAGTATGAGTCAAACCTGTGTACTTGCTGCAAATATCTGGACAGTGGTGAGGCATACCATTTCACACTATTACAGCATGTGGAAACCTTGATATGAATAAATACCTATATTATCAAGCCATATGTTTGAATCTATGGCAGCAGCAACACCTACATTCACTACAACTCCTTGTGTATGCTTGATTTCATCACACATACATCAACAAATGAACAAGTTGTGTAATGTGTTATGTTGTGTGCACAGTCATTAACAGGGCTAATTTAGCTTTGCCACAGGCTTCCCCATCAAAATGCAAACAGAAATGTATGCCCAATATGGATGCTGTTCTCACATAGCTAGGCTATAAAACATTTTTCTGACTGTTAGGCTACTAGCTGCAGATGACAGTAGGAAGCAATGTGACTCTGCAGGCCTCCCAAGCTGTTCAACACAGGGCTTGTTTCTGTTCTCTAGGATTACTTCACCTGCAATCATTTACAAATCAGACTTGAGCCATGGCATGTGCATTAACTACTATGATCTATACTGTATAACACTAGATAGGTAGGGGATCTAATCTCATTCTAGACCACTTGGTGTGTGTGCAGGTGTATGTGTGTGTGTGTGTGTGTGTGTGTGTGTGTGTGTGTGTGTGTGTGTGTGTGTGTGTGTGTGTGTGTGTGTGTGTGTGTGTGTGTGTGTGTGTGTCTCCCCAAAGAACAAGTATGCATACCACATTGACTTCAAAACTGGCATTGCTGTGCAATTTCTGGCTCATGCAGTTGATTCAGGCCTCCATACTCTCATCCTCCACAAGGCCTGCTGATGTCATCTACCATAAGACTACCTAAAGTGATGTTGATGTCAGACTCGGCTGTGGTGTGTGTGATAAGTACTGTGATCTGTAGTGTGTAATCTGGATAGGTATTGGTTCTAATCTCACTCTGGCCCACTTGCTGTGTGTGTGTGTGTGTGTGTGTGTGTGTGTGTGTGTGTGTGTGTGTGTGTGTGTGTGTGTGTGTGTGTGTGTGTGTGTGTGTGTGTGTGTGTGTGTGTGTGTGTGTGTGTGTGTGTGTGTGTGTGTGTGTGTGTGTGTGAGAGAGTGTGTGTGTGTGTGTGTGTGTGTGTGTGTGTGTGTGTGTGTGTGTGTGTGTGTGTGTGTGTATCTCCAGAAAGAACAAGTGTGCATACCACAATGACTTCAAAACTGGCATTGCTACGCACTTTATGGCTCATGCAGTTGATACAGGCCTCCAAATTCTTGTCTTCCACAAGGTCTGGTGATGTCATCTACCATATGACTACCTAAAGACATACTAATGTCAGACGTAAGCCATGGCTCATGCAATAAAAAGTACTGTGATCTGTAGTCTGTAACACTAGATAGGTAGGGGTTCTAATCTCTTTCTCCAGCCCACTTCCTGTGTTTGGGAGAGTATGGGCAACTTCCTAAAAACAAAAATAAATCCCACACTGACTTACACACAAACAGGGTTTTGCACTGTTTTGGGCCTAGAAAGTGGTGCAGG
Organism: Protopterus annectens; assembly: GCF_019279795.1. Lineage (NCBI taxonomy): Eukaryota > Metazoa > Chordata > Ceratodontiformes > Protopteridae > Protopterus > Protopterus annectens. Next base: position 746,100,664 of record NC_056730.1, on the reverse strand, counting down.
ACTCCAAGTTATTGACCTCCACAAGGTGTGCTGATGTCATCTACCATAAGACTACCTAAAGCCATATCAATGTCAGACTTAAACTGTGGAGTGTGCATTAAATGTTGTGATCTTTTGATTTGTATTGTGTAAGATTAGATAGGCAAGGGTTCTAATCTCACTACAACTGACTTGGTGTGTGTACTGTGCAGTGCTCTGCAGACATAAGTAGGTTGTAGTACTATTTGCTGTGGTTTGTATTGTATAAGACTAGATAGGTAGGGGTTCTAATCTCACTGCAACCAATGTGGTGTGTGTACTGTGCGGTATTCTGCAGATATAAATAGGTTGTGGTGCTATTTTCATTGCAACCATGATTGCATGTGCTGATGTTAGTCAAAGCATTTTACATAGGATCATAGAAGGTTACTAGGCTAATGGCCCTGGGACCCTTACAAGCCTAGCCAAGAGTTTATCCCAAAAAAAGAAACATCAGTCAGTAACTACCAGTCAACCTTGTCAATGAGGGACACAGGTGGAACCCCTGGGAAAAAATTGTGTTTCCCATGTACTCATCAAGGTTGCACTTAAATAGGGTCAGTGAGGTACAATGTTTGATATGTATGGGACGTTTATTCCCGAGATAGGGCTGCCTCTGGGAGACAAGCCTGTCTCTCCAGCAGGTTTTGTTAATGTTGCATATTAGATTTAGGCCTTTCAAGCAGGTAATGTGCAAGGAGTTACACTTATGGATATGGAGCATCTCTAGTAGGGTAGGGTCCGAGATTGCCTAACAGGCAAGACACAGATCACCTCTGAGCAATCTGTACTATACCAAGTATAGTGATAGTGATTTAAGCTTATCCGCATAGGACAGGTGTTAGAGGCCACAGATTCTCTTTGTGAGGTATTTCTGTGGCCTTTCCAGTTGGTGCAGGTGTTTGGAGAGGTACATACTAAATGGGGCATTATACTCAAGTATTGGCCCAATGAGGGAGGAATACAGAGAGGTAATAACCTCCTTCATTCTGGATACAATCCCTTTACTTATGAGATGAACCAAGTAAAAGGCTTTTCTGACCACTGCTGCTACATGATGGTCAAATATGAGATTGTTGTCAACCTGCATACCCAGGTCTCTCACTACAGGTTGTGTGCTTAGGGGATTGCCATTGATGTGGTAATCAGTAGAGGACATGTTTTTGCTGAATAGTATGATAATACTTTTTTTGCATTTAACTTAAGAGCCATGACTTTGTCACCAGTCATTTGTTGCTGTGAGACCCTCTTGTAGTATGTTAACATCATTTGGGGAGTCAATGACAGCACCCAACTTACAGTTATCCGCAGACTTGGTCAGCCACAGGCCTTTTGTCTTTCCCTGGACCACTGAGAAGTAGATGCTGAACAGTAGGAGTCCCAGGACACATCCCTAGGGAACACGACTAGTGACAGGTCTGCTATCAGAGGTGGAGATGCCTATTTTGACCTTGTGGGTCCTATCAGTGAGATAGTGTACCACCCACCTGATGAGATAGGGATTTATGCTAAGTTATGTTAGCTTTTTGATGATGCCAAAGTGGGGATCGTATCAAAGGCTTTGGCCAAGTCAAGGTAAGCTGTATGTACTGGCTTTCCCCTCATCCAGGGCCTTGGTGACAGTCTCAAAGACGTCAACCAGGTTCAACAGGCAAGATTTGCCCTTGATAAATCCAAACTTGGTGGGGTCATGTGCTTGGAGATGGCCTATATCCTTGTTTATGAGCTCCATAATAATACACTCCGTGGCTTTACAGCTCAGACTTGTCAAGCTAATCGGGCAATAGTTTCCAAGGTCAGTAGTGGCACCATCTTTGTGAAAGGAGATGACAATGGCAGTTCTCCACTCTGCTGGAATGAAGCCTGTACTTAGGCTGTGGTTGAATAAGATGTTCAGTAGCGAAGCTAGTTCTTGCTGGGGATTGTGCAGAATACAGCCTGGGATACTATCAGGAACCATGGAAGCTGTGTTCTTTGTCATGGATAGGGCCTTTAACACTTGATCTACGGAGATGTGAGGTGCGGGACAAGTATTAGGGATGTCAAATGGGTCTTTGGGAGACGGGGGTGAAGGTTGCACTATTAGCAGGGTGGCTAAGTCAGCAGGATCAGTGTAAGTAGTACTATTAAGTACTAAGTTGAACAAACCTGGGCTTTGCCATGGAGGTTCCTGATGTAACTGAAGAACGCTTTGTGGTTTCTCTTTGTTTCAGGGGCTAGTTTTGATTTGTAATTGGCTTTGGAAGTTTTCAGTGGTGATCTAATTCACTTGTTGAGGCTAAGGAAAGAGTTTTTTCTATTGGGAATGTGTGCGTTTTTACCTTGCACAACAGTTTCTTCCTTTTGTTGTAAAGCCTGTTTATAGAGGGTACTCACCAGGCAGGTTTGTGTTTCCTTGAGGAGGAGGCTTTAGTTCTTTTGGGTATGACTAAGTCTATGCAGTTGTACAGATGCTTGTATACTGCATTGGTGTACTGTTCAGCATAGTTGTTTGTATCATCTGAGAGGGGCAGTAGTGTAAAGCTACTGATACCCTCCCTTAGGAGGTTATAATCAGCTTCTGAGAAGTTTTGTAGCCTTGTAATGGCTGAGGGGGGTTGGGCAGGATAGAAAGTTTGAATGAGACAGACCGATGATCTGATCTCACCATGCAAGAACGTGCTATGGGAGTGGTGCAGTGGTCAATCATGTTGGTGAGAACCAACTCCAGAATGTTATCTTTCCTTGTGGGGGATGAGATGAGCTGGTCTAGTGCATTAGAACTGATGAAGTTAAGGAATTGTTGGGTGAATGCATTAGTCTAGGAATAGTTCACCCAGTCTAAGGTGGGGTAGTTGAAGTCACCAAGGATCAGGGTGTTAGGGCATACCTTGATGGAGTCAAGTAGGTGCAGGTAGGAGGAGTGGGTGTTCTGAGTCATGGAGTGAGGTCTATAGCTGGCTATAACTTGGATGGGTGTCTTGACAACTGTCATTTGCACCTGGAGTAGTTGTAGTGTGTCATGCTGGCAAACCAGTTTGGAGGTGTGCTTGTCTTTAATAAAGATAGAGACTCTAATATCCTTAGTCTTCCCGACCTTATTTTGGGGTCAGAATGTGTGGAATGCAGTATAGCCTGATAAGGCGGGGGTGCTGTCTGCAGCCTTGAAGCAAGTTTTTGTGACTGCACAGATGTCGGCATCTTCCATTGCGAGAACATCCAGTGAGTGCATTTTCGGGTTAAGGCTCCTACCGTTAAGCAGCATGACCTTAAATTTGCTTTTTGACAGAACTTTTATGTTGAAGATTTGTCTTTGGGACATTTCCTAAAAAAGGCACAATGGGGGAGGCAAGAGCCTTTTCCAGAATATGGAATCTCAGGGTTGACAGGTGGAGGCCATCTCTGGCAAAGCATCAAGGCCGGTCAACCATGTCATCCCAGAAAGACAGATACTGAATCCCCTTGGAATGACACCAGCAACTAAGCCAATTGTTGAAGTCAATTATGTTTTGTTGGTATTGTGGTATTCTTGGTGAAGGTAGGATGCTGCTTAGAGCTAGGTTCATACCTGCCTGGGACACATACTCTGTAAACTTAATCATGTCTCTCTTCATATAGTCCAGGGAGGTATGTCTCAAGTCATTCACATCAACATGGACAATGGCAGAGTCATACTTGTACCTATTCTGCAGAGACTTAAATGCATGGGTGATGCGGCTGATTCTGGCACCTGACAGACAACTGATCATGACCTTCTCCTTGTTGAGCCTGATGAGGGAGACATTGGTGTGTCTCCCAACTGAGTTGCCAATGACTAGTATGTTTGGTTTATTGTTATACCTTATGGGCTTTGTTTCTGAGACACTGGTGTGTTGTCTGCTGTGCGTGATGTGTTTGGTGTTGTGTGGAATGTTTATGAGTGTGTTTTGAAGGTCTCTACTGTTTAGGTAAGCTTTTATTGAGGATCTCTGCATAGGTGTGTTTGTGTGTGATGTGCTTGGTTTTGTGATGTGTGTGGTGTGGTGTTTGTGCTGGAAATCTCCTCTTTGTCAGGAGTACTGACTGTGGCACAAGAGAGCATGGATCCCAGGTTACTGATGTAGAGGCATTTCTCGCAAGTAGAAAAGGTATGTGCTAGGAGAAGAGGGTTGTCAGTGAATATGAGACAGCTGATACACTGTCTCAGTATGCCCATGTCGACCAGGTTGGCAGGAGAAACTGATGGGAATAGTCCAGATATTGTGCTCTGAAAACTTGGGCAGACTTATGGAGAGAGGAGTGTAGACCTCAAAAACCTTTTTAAATGTAAAATAACTGGCCTGAAGCTCAAGGGCTAAAACCAAAACTTAGAGGCTTAGAATAACAGACAATTTTAATCAGGGTACTAACAAGCAGTAATAAATGTGGCAGAATAATAGCACTTGAACACTTAAAGAGCAAGCAGCAAATCAAAATAAGGTAATAAAGTAGGAAGAACACAATTACAGAAAAGCAGCTGCCTATGGGATCATAGGCTCATTGGAATTTACTCGACCAATGGCCCTAGTGCCCTTAAAATCCTAGCCAAGTTGTTACCCTTATATACATAATCAGCATCTACTGCCCCTGTCCAAAAGGGACAAAGATGGAAATGCCGTGGTGAAATTACGGTCACCTATCCAATCATACAGATTTCATTTAAAGAGGGCCAATGAGGTGCTCTGTTTCACATGATGTGGGAGTCTGTTCCAAAGGTGTTTTAAACTCTGGCAGACAATTCTCTCCCTAAAGCAGGTTGTATTAATGTCACATGCCAGGTTAAGGTCTATACAGCAAGTAACCCGTGTACCATTTGACTTATGGATATGCAGCATTTCCAGTACAGCAGGGTCAGAGATTGCCTCATATTAAAGGCAGAGATCACCTCTGAGTAGTCTGTATGACACACACTAAAGTGACAGTGATATCAGATGTTCCCCATGGACAGATACTGAAGACCTGAATCCCCCTTGTGAGAAACCTATCTGGTCTCTGCAATTGCCGCAAGTGCTTGGAAAGGTACATACCAAAAGGGTTGTTGCAGTCAACTATTGGTTTGCAGAGTGAAGTTGACATGGAGGTTATAACATCTACTTTTTCTGGAAACAATGCCCTTACTTATTATACAAGCATGATAGAATGCCCTTCTTACCACTGTGGAGACATGGTGATCTAAGGTAAGTTAGCTGTCAGCCTATGTGCCCAGGTCTCCCACCCCTGAGTAGGTATGTCAGGTGTTGCTACTGATGTGGTACTTAGCAGGACCATCACTGTTACCAAAAGCAATGATAATGCATATATTTGCATTGCTTTTAAGGCCATGACTTTGGCAATAATCATTTGTTCACGTAAAACTCTCATGTAGGATGTTGATATACATTGGAGATTCTACGACCACTCCCAGTTTGCATGCATCAGCAAACCTTGTTAGCCACAGATACATACTTTGTGCTTGTACTTTGGAGAAATGGATTCCAGACAGTAGAGGACCCATGACTAAACTCTGTGGAACACCACTGGTTACATCTCTGCTATTGGAGGTGGATACCCCTATTTTGACTATATAACTTCTATCACTGAGGCAGTGAACAACCCCTCTAATGATATAATGGTCAGTGCCTAGCTGGGTGCATTTGTCAATGATGGCTGAGTGGGGATAGTCCAGATAGGCTGTATGCACTGATTTCTCTTCATCCACATCCTTGTTGACTGTCTCAAAGATGTCCACCAGGTTTAAAATGTATGCTTTCCCTTTGACAAATCCAAACTGTGTAGAGTCAACTGTGTGGAGATTACCTATATCTTTGTTGATAAGGTCCATGATGATTTGCCCCATGGCCTGGCAGATATGGCTAGTCAGGATAATAGGTATATAGTTTCTGGGGTCAGTGGATGCACCAGCTCTGTGCAAGCAGATAATGGTGGCTGTTTTTCCAGTCAGCTGGGACAAAGCCGGTCATTACACTATGATTGCAAAATGTTCCCAGTGGTGTTAGTACTCCATGTTAGACCCCATGTAGCTCCAGCTATCAGGTCCCATAGATGCTGTGTTTTTGCCCATGGAGAGGCCATTTTTGACCTACTCTTTAGAGATACAGTGGATATAAAAAGTGTACACACCCCTGGTTTTTGTGATATAAAAAAACGAGACCACAATAAATCATTTCAAAACTTTTCCCACCTTTATGTGACCTATAACCTGTACAATTCAATTGAAAAACAAATAACTCTGTTAGGGGAAAAAATAAAAAAGCATACAATAAGCTGATTGCATAAGTGTTTAATTAAATCAAAAGATGCTTCAAAAAAGTATTAGTTTAAGGGTGTTGACACACAGCAAGGTATTAGTTTAAGGGTGTGCACAGACAATTTTATTTTTTATATTTTCCCCTAACAGATTTGTTTGCTTTTTCAAGTGATTTGTACAGGTTATAGGTCACTTTAAAGGTGGGAAAAGTTTTGAAATGATTTATTGTGGTCTCGTTTTTTTATATCACAAAAACCTGGCATTTTAATATGAGCGTGTACACTTTTTATATCCACTGTACAAGGTAGTGGACATGTGGTAGGGATGTCATGGGATACGTGTGATGGGGACAGGAGAGTGATGGTTTCACAGAACCTGTTGACCAACAGGTTAGCTATGTTAACTGTTATTGTAAAGCCTGTTACGGGCAGATGTCCATCTGGCAGGTTTGCTTTGCCATGAAAAGTTTGATCATGTCAGGTACAGCTGAGTCAATACAGTCATACAGGTGTTTGTATAAAGCATTGGTGTAGACCTCGGCATAGTCGCCAGTTACATCTGAGGAAGGAGGTGCAGTGAAGCTATTTATACCATCTCATAGCAGGTTATAATCTGGATTGATGAATATCTTTAGTGTATTTTCTGCAAGGGGATCAGGTGTGATGCCTACTTTGATTGAGATTTGTGTTCAGATCTCTCCAGGGAGGACCTCACAGTGGGGGTGCTACAGTGGATGCCCACATTGGTAAGCACCCAATCCAGTATGTTAGCTCCCCTTGTGGGGGTCTCAACCAGCTGGTCCAGGGCATTGGAGATAATGAAGTCGGGTAACCTTTGGGAAGCGAGTTTGAGCATGAGTAATCTACCCAGTCAGTGGGTAGTAAAAGGCACCCAAAACCATGGTGTCCAGATGTATCTTAATAGACTCATGTAGATCCAAGTAAGAAAGTGGGTTTCCTGATACACTGAGGGGCTCCTGTAGCTGGCAATGACTTGAAAATGTGCCCCACAAACAGTCAATAGCACCTGAAGTGTATCCATGGCATCATGCTGTGTAACCAATGTGGGTGTGTATGTATCCTTAATGAGTATTTATACACCATTACCATTAGTTTGCACACCTACAGTTTGATGTCTGCATGTGTGGGAGGAGGTATAGCCTAGTACAGCCTTGAACCAGGTGTCTGTGACTGCACAAAGGTCTGTGTGTTCCAAGATGAGGACAGCTTGCAGCGAGTGCAGTTTCCTGTTGACACTCCTAGTGTTTAGCAGCATAAACTTGAGGTTGTTTGTACATGGGGGTTTTTACATTGGAAATTTTGTCTTATACACTACCTAAAATTGGCACTATGGGGGTAGAAATAGCCTTGGCCAGTGGCTGAAATACCAGGGTGACAGATGAAGACCATCTTTGAGGTGTGCTGACCATGTCATCCCATGCTGACAGACAGTGGACCCCCTTAGACTGACACCAGATGCTAAGCCTATTATTGAGGTCAGTCATTTCCTGTTTGCATTGAGGCATCATCCTAGGTGAAAGTAAAATGCAGCTGATGGCCAAGGGTGTACCTGCCTGAGACACATAGTGCAAGAGCTCAGTCATGTCTGCCATCACACAATCCAGAGAGGTATGTCTCAAGTCTTACAAAACAACAGGAACTATGATGTAGTCATAACAATATCTGTTATTGACAGATTTGACTGCATGTGTGATATGCCATATCCTGGCACTTCACAGACAGCTGACCATGACCTTTACCTTATCTAGCCTGGTGAGAGGGACATCAATGTGACTCATGATGTTATCACCTATGACCAATATGTTTGAATTTGCGTTTTGTGGTAAGGATTTGACCAGTGAGACAGTGGTGCATTAGCTGTTATGTGTACTGTGTTCTGCAGAGGTAGTATTATGCGTAGCGTGCTTGCATTTCTGTTTGTGAGGTGTCTGGTGTTTAGAAAGGTTTCTGGTATGGACCTCCGCATATGTAGGTATGTGTGATGTGGGTTTGTGTGGAGTAGGAGGTAAGGTGGGCATGTTGGCACCCCAGTCAGTGTCATATGTACTGACAGGTGTGTGAAAGAGCATGGATTCACTTTTTTTAACGTAAATGCATCTCTCACCTATTGTGTTTGTGTAGAGTAGGAATAGAAGTTTGGAGACACTGTCCACACCTATGCAACAGTCAGAGATAATGCCATTAGCAATAGATTATTGCTTGTGTAGACATCACAACAGGTCATGGTTAGGCAGTGGCCTGACAGATGCTTACATGTAACATATTATTACTTTTATGGTGTCATTCTAGGGTAAAACAGCACCTGACAGTGTGGGATAACATGGTAGATTGAGTACTCTGCTTTGTCAAGCATGTGGAAATTGCATGAACCATAATCCTGTTATTAGGCATGATTGCAATAGCATACTTACAAATCTGACAATGTACAACTCCAGCAAAGTAAGGGTCATGCTGCTACACCCTTGGGGTTCACAGCCTGAAACACACTCTCTGTAGGCACTCTTTGCAGGGAACATGTGCATGTCCATGCATGCACAGAAAACTTGTCCAACTTTGCTGTCATTACTTTAGCTTTGCAAGTCTACAAAATCTGTCAAACATGACAGCAAATGTATGTTGTGTGAAATTATGCAGGAACACAGTTTAGTGTTCTGGGAACATAAATGTACAGTATGACATACCTAGGACATGTGGGAGGGACAGAGACATTGCCCAAAGGTGGCCACCCATCTGCAGTAGGCCTCACATCCATGTCATGCAGATTACCACTATTACTCTGTTGCAAGCCAGGCTGCATGAATTGCTGTGAAACTGTCACCTAACATGGATCACTGCTGCTGTGGAGTTTGATAGAGCAGCCTTGGACATCTATGTCACCTGAGACTTAACCTTATATTGTGATGCAGCAGCTGTGCTCCTAATCACCATCAGGTCAGTACCCTAGTCAAATGCTATGAGCCTTGGAACCCAAGGCATAATACATGCCATTGTAAAATGACAAATCTGGTTGCTAATTAAGGCATCTACCTGGAAAGGGCTACAACAAGTCTACAGAGCCTTGCATCATGTGTGACTAGTGTGTGGATCAACAAACAGGTTGTGGCCTGCTTCTTATCTTGAGCTTGGTGCTAACATTTTGCTTCTGGTGAGAGACAAAGAACAGGAGCTTTGTATCCCACCACAGTGTGGCCATGTTGAAATCAGCAGTAGTAGTAGTCAGGCAGCAGCAATTCAGGTGACTCACTTCTTTTCAGCGTTCTTCATAAGGTAATTGTTCTTTTCCAGTATGCACTGCTTGATTAGTGTGCAACTTCAGAATAACTGCCTAAATACGCCATCCTTAACTTTACAGGGTGTATATATTACTTTCCCTCCCAGTGTTTGGCAGTGTTCTTTACAGAGCCAGACACTTTGGGTGACATTTTTCTTGGAAACCACGATGGCATTAACTCCAGTACCGAGTTGCATACAGGACAATCAGCATGCACTGTCAAGCATTGTCCCCATAGTTGCAGAACAGACACTTGTGACATTGAGTGATATTCTCAATACAACTGTTTAATCAATAATAAAGGATCTGTTGCCATTGATATGAGGATTCCCACTGTGACCTTTACCACCCTGGTGGATATGGGCATCCTGAGGCAATGTAGAAATCACCCCATGTTTACTGACTACTTCATTATTAAACAAACTGATATGGTATGCAAGAGATGTACATATGCAATGCCACTGGAGGCAAATCTCTCACATAAAAGTACTCCTAATGTCAATAAGGTAGTCAGTGGTACACACAACACACCCATCACACAAAATCCAAAGCAGATATGAGCTGAGGCACTTGACATGTAACTTACATAAATCACAAACACCTTGTAGAGAAAGTCCAGATAACAAATACCCTCAGCAGCCCCATATGCACTCTGTGAAAACAATAAACATATCAACACAGAGAGCAACATGTCATGGAGGACCAACCTATAAGCTCGTAAGTCAAGCTGACACACAGTCCAACATTCTAGTCATCACAGACTTCATGCAAATGAAGAGCTATCATTGAATCCCATACTGAGACAAATGTTCTCCAGGAGGGGCTGACACAGGCATTCAGTTGTCGTCAGAGCCATAGGCTAACAGTAAATACCAAGAAATGCACAATACTATCCTTTGTGAAGTCATCCACCCCTGGTAGCTATTGTATTGCTAGCACACCTCAAACAGATGACCGAGTAGTCAGTGACTTATGGACACAGATAGTGAGCTATCTTTGCTTGTCACGTGTCTGTAATATTGTGGACATCATTCTATGTTGTCCAACCTATAAACAAAGATATGGCATGTAAATCCAAGGAAGCCATTGTTCCACTATAATCAGTATTCAACAGACCCATCACTGGTGCAATGCCACCTTTGGTATATAACTAGCCAGGCATATCCGACAACTGTAACATCCACAGACATTCCTCAGTAAAGCACTACATGGTGTGCATAACATGTCCTATGCAGACCATGTAAAGGCCCCATCCATGTAATCTGTCTCCTACATGCTTTGGAGGGGAGGTGTATGCCTGCCATACAGGGTAGTGTCAGACCCCACTGTAGACCTCTTGCATATCTACAAAACAAGTAGCACCAGAATTACCTGTTCTACATATCTACACCTTGACTGTGGTATATATAGGACATGCTGGAGAGACAGGTATGTAACCCAGAGACTGCACCCTCTATGGAACAGGCTCCACATCCATGTGAAGCACAGTTCTGCCCTAATGGAAATCAAGTGTAAGTTACATAACTGGATGGGGAACAGGACAATCATACCTGCTTGTTGACCAATGTCTACAATGGACACAGGTAAACTGTGGATGGTTCAACCCGCACACCCTGGCTTGTAGATGTTTCAGCTCCCAAAATCCTGCATACACTTACCAATTGTATCAGAACTTGGCAGTGTTTAGGGATGCATGGCTAGGCTTAAAGAAGCCCTTGTGTTCATTAGCTTATTAAATACATATGAACCTATGAACCCCGGAACCTATACTGTGTTACTTTTCTGATGACACTTGTCTTCTGTGCTGACATTCAGTTCTGTGCTCTGATGTTGATGGGTTGATTGTAGATGTGTACCCATAGGTGTATACAGTCAAGCTCAGTGCTATCCCTATGTGTCTGTATATTGGATAGCTGTGAGCCGTACATGGTAGAGCTGACAGTTCATCATCTCCACCCCCGAAAATGTGTACTGGGTCTGCCAGGAGTTGCACTGGCACCTGCATGCCCAAGGTCAGATGCTGTGCTACTACCTGAGGGTTACTGCTGTCTGCTGGGGACACGTCCTTCATGGCACCACCCAGGACCATGAGCCCATGGCTTACCGTGTCTTGGTATGGACAGCACACTCCCCTCTGGAGTGTTGGATGTACTGCCACTATGGGAGCATGATTGTGCATGGCCATGTTGACTCTCAGCAGATGTAATTGCTGACCTACATCCATGAGGCTGACGCTCAACTCCAACCAGCCATTCCATCACAGACAACATCCATTCCAAGACAGATAGTGTGAGGTCTGTCTCAGACCAATGTCTTTCCACTGTGTCAGTGAACTGATCCAGGGTATCAGCAATATGGTGGAGACAGTCACGGATGTCAGACTGCTCTGCATCCATAACCTTTAACATTCATCGGCAGTTCCTTTCTGAGCATGCCTGTGCCTCCATTATGGTTCTAAGCATACACTGAATGATGCGACATGAGACGTATACAACAGGTGATGGAGGGACAGTAGGCCTCCTACGAGCACTCATATCAATCCACCTGTGTGGAACCTCACCGACTGTTTGGCTATGGCCAAAGTCAAGTCACTGTAGCCACAGTAGTCACACTTCCCTGTTCAATGTCCCCACCCTCCAACTTTCCAATATCTGTGGCCACAGGGGACTGGGTATCTGTAGGCCTACTGGCTGTGTATGGTAGTAATGGGGGTGGATAAAGGATGTCAACCTCTGTGTCAGATTCAGCCCCTGCAACCCCCAGCTGTGCCTCACTTTGGTCAACATCATCATCAGAGTCTGAAGAGACATTGACATCAGGTTGTGACGGGGACAAAGACCAACATCCCTGGTCACCTATGATAAAAAGGGAAAAGCATTACATTAATACCTGAACTACTACACTCTGCAGTAATATGGTGTAATATATGTTAAGCTGTATACACTGCTGTCACTATTACACACTTGTATAAACCACAACCCTAACGCTAAGTTTCTGGCATCATTCTAAGGGGATCCAGTATCTGTCTGCTTGGGATGACATGATTGACAGACCTTTGCCAGAGATGGCCTGCATCTGTCACCCCTGGGTTTCCGAGTACTGGCTAAGGCTCTTGCCCCCCTATAGTACCTTTTTAGACAGTGTTCCAAAGACCAAATTACCACTGTAACAGCTCTAAATAAATGCAGTCTGAGGGTCATGCTGCTCAACGCTAGAAGTCTAAATCTCAAGATGCACTCGCTTGAAGCACTCCTCAAAATGGAGAACATCAATATTTGTGCAGTAATGGAGACCTGGTTTAAAGTAGCAGACAGCACCCCTGCACTACCAGACTATAACTCATTCCACACCTTTCAGCCCCAAAACATGGACCATAGCTCCAAAGGTGGGGGTGTCTCCATATTCATAAAGGATAAGCACACCTCCAGACAAGTAGCCCAGCATAACACATCCGAGATACTTCAGGTACAACTAACACTGGATAAAATAGCGATACAGGTCATAGCCTGCTATAGATCTCCAACCATGTCCCCAGACTCTCACTCCATATTCCTAAGCACCCTGGAATATATCAAGGTGCAACCCAACACTCTCATACTAGGAGACTTCAACTACCCCTCCATCAACTGGGAAACCTACTCAAGCACCAATACACCAATACATCAATACACTGGCCCAACGTTTCTTGGAATTCAGCAGTTCCAATGCCCTGGACCAGCTGATTCTGACCCCCCACTAGAGGAAACAACATCCTTGACCTGGTTATTACTAACATGGGCAACCGTTGCTCTACACCAGTAGTCAATCCCTCCCTGGTCAGATCTGATCATAAATTAATCACCATGGAAATCTACATCTCACCCACACCCCCCACAAAGGTAACCACCTTGAAAAACTTCTCCAAAGCTGATTTTGGGCTCCTAAAAACAGAGGTGGCTAACTCCTCGGTACCCATGCCAATGGAAAATAGCTGCATGACTGCCGAATCATACACCAATGCACTGTACGAACATGTACATAAATGCATGGAACTAGCTATACCTAACAGAACCAAGATGCTCTCCTCCAAAAAAGGAAGCCAATCTGGGGGTCCTCTACCATTAATAAACTCTACAACAGAAGGAAGAAACTGTTACAGAAAAAGGTTAAGTCCCAAGACTGGAAACCCCCTTATTATCCTCAACAAAAAGTTGAGATCTCTCATCAAATCTTCTAAAGCCAGCTATGAAAGGAGAACTGCGGCAGACAGTAAAAACAATCACAAAGCCTTCTATAGATATATAAAGAACCTCCATGGCAATACCCAGATGTGCTCTGAGTTACTGCAGAATGGTACCTTCTATACTGAGCCAACAGATATTGCCAACATACTGGCCAATATATTCAGTGCCAACTTTACCCCTCCCACCCAAAGGACCAATCACAATACCAAAAGAATTTCAGGCACCCAGCATTACTGCAGCACAGGTTAAAGCTGCATTGTCCAAGGCCAAGAATACAGCTTCCATAGGACCTGATAATATCCCTGGCTGTGTTCTACATGAAATACAAAGTGAACTGGCACCACATCTGTGTGCCCTGTTCAGTCAGAGCTTCACCTCAGGCTTTGTCCCTACTGAATGGCGCATTGCTATAGTCATCTCTCTCCATAAAGGGGGAGCAACTACAGACCCTGGGAATTATCGCCCCATTAGCCTGACAAGTCTGATATGTAAAGCTATGGAGTGCATCATCATGGACCTGATTAACAAAGATATAGGAAATCTGCAAACTCTGGACCCCACACAATTTGTCTTTATGAAAGGGAGATTGTGCCTGCTTAGCCTGGTTGACTTCTTTAAGTCAGTCACCAGGGCTGTGGATGAAGGTAAGGCAGTGCATACAGCCTACCTTGATCTGGCCAAGGCCTTTGATACCATTCCTCACTTGGGAATTATTAATAAACTCACCAAACTTGGCATCAACCCCTATATCACTAGGTGGGTTACAAATTGGCTCCCAGATAGAACACAAAGTGTGAAAGTAGTCGACTCCAAGTCAGACTGCCAACCAGTCACGAGTGGAGCCCCACAGTGATCAGTCCTGGGTCCTTTCCTGTTCAGCATCTACTACTTAGCCGTCCAGGCCAACATAAAGGGACTCTGGCTGACCAAGTTCGCAGATGACTGCAAGCTGGGAGCCTTTATTAACTTCCCAAATGATGCAGACATTCTACAGAAAGGCCTCACTGTGACCAATGACTGGTGTTGAAACCATGTCCTTAAGCTTAATGCCAAAAAATGTCTCGTCATCCCCTTTGGTAAAAACTCAGTTCCCACTATTTACCACATTGATGGGAGCCGATTGAACACTGAAGGTGTTATAAGATATCTGGGGACACAGGTTGACAGCAACCTCTCCTTTGACCACCACTTTGCCACTGTGGTCATAAAGTCCTACTTTGTGGCACATCTCATTACCAAGGGTTTTGCATCCAGGAAGAAAGAGGTCATTCTCTCTCTCTCTACTGTTCCCTCATTAGACCGATCATTGAGTATAATGCCCCATTTGGCATGTACCTCACTAGACACCTGCAACAGCCGGTGAGGGCACAGAAGTACCTCAGGAAGAGGATCCTAGGCATTAAACACATATCCTACACAGACAGACTCAAAAGACTCCAGCTATTCTCTGTCTCATATCACCTACTTAGAGACAATCTTTGCTTGACTTACAAAGCCATGTCTTACCCAGCTCTGTTAGAAATGCTACATCTAATGAAATCCCAATCCCTTCACAGCACATGCTCCAGAGATCTCAACCTCATTACCAAATCAACAGAACATGCTGGAGGGACAGGTTCCTCACACAGAGACTGTGCATGCTCTGGAATAGACTTCCCACACATGTCAAGCAAAGCACCTCGCTGTCCCTCTTTACGAGAAATCTTGATGAGTGAATGGGTAATAGAAAGTTCACCCCAAAGATCACTCCAGTGGCTCTACTGGATTGAAGCACTGGGAACTAACGTCAGGCAGCATGATGCCAGGGCACTTCTATGGACTAGGCTTGTAAAGGCTCCAGGACCATTAGCCTATTACACACCTATGAACCTCATATAGTAGGAAATAAAGACATTATTTTCTAACCCAAATCTGTAATTATTTGGAAATAAAAGTTATTTTAAACAGGAATCTCATGAACAAATCATAAATTATGTACACCATTGACATTCTGCAAAACTCTGCACAGTTGACAGTTGACAATCTGTAATGTCCTGAATATACTGTCAAATCAATCACTGTGGTCACACCTACAAGGCATATGTATGAGTCTAAATTGTGTACAGTCAGAAAATATCTGTACAGTTGGCAATCTGTAATGTCCTGACAATACTGTCAAATCAATCACTGTGGTCACACCTACAAGGCATATGTATGAGTGTAAACTGTCTATAGTCAGAAAATATCTGTCTAGTTGACAATCATGCAGACAGTGCATCAATCCAGCCAGCAGGCCTGTGATGACACTTGAGCAAATACAGTAAACTAAATCTACATCTCTGACAAAACAGTTTTGTGCTTACCAGAAGCAGGAGCTCAGCCTTGTTCTATTCCTGATGGTTCTGGAAAAATGTGAAGGAGAGGTAATGTACACAGCAGGACATGTGACAGTATAACAAGGCTAATACATCAAAATATGTCACAGTTACATTAGCTGCTATGTTAACAGGTATGTGGGTCACAAACTGTGCATGAGATTAAAATTTCAGCTAACCCCCCCAATCAACTGACACCCATGTAAAACTATGTGCATTCTGACATGCTGAATGTTGCAGTATTCCAATGCTGATCCAACTAAGCATACAGGGACGTTCCTCTTGAGTGGAAACTGTTGCACCTACATCCATGACATATTGGGTGATGGATGCATGGGAGCTGTCCTGTTTTGCAAGGTTCACCGGGAATTCTTCAGTGGCTGACAGTGGTTGTTCTGCTGCAGGCCCACCCCCAGTGACCTGATCATCCCTGGCCATATCCGCTGCATGTCTGTGTGCCAAGTTGATCATGTCAGAGGCACGGTGTTGCACCTGCTCATATGTGCAATTCTAGTGACCCACAGCATTAATGTTGTACACCAGTTCATCCCACAAGGCTGTAAAGTCTTGCCTATTTGCCCTCCCTCTGGACAGCAGGACTTGGTGATGTTGTCTCAAGGCCTCAATAAGGAGGTCATTTTCTGCCTCAGTGAAAGGTGCATGGGACCTGGCATGCATGATATCTCCTGAAATACAAATAAATGAGAACACATGTCAGGATCACATATGTGGAAGCACAGTATGTAGAGATACAGCAATAAAGGAAGCCTATTAGCATTCCCAGCTTGAATACACATCCCTTAATCAACAGTGTGTTAAACATACAAAGGTTGTGGAAGCAACTAGGATAGTAGCAATGGTGATACACTGCTGTTTGTGACATGACAAATACTCACATATTATCACACAACAAACACAGGAGTCCATGGTAGTGTGCCCCATAGCAGGGGACCCCTCACCCATAACATATATATAAACAACAGTGACAACCAAAAAGCAGGATACTATTACAACTGTTAACAAAGGAAGTATCCAGGAGACCTGTGTACTTAGTTAATACAGAGCAGTATACCCTTGCTGTGCTCTACATCATCTGCAGGTGTGACACAGCTGAAGATTACTGGCATGACATCAGTACATTTGTAAGAAAGGCTTACTGATGTAATCCCCATTCCCCTAAGTATATTCAAATATATGCATTATGTTGAAAACAAAATGGTGACATACTTTCTGGAGTACAAAACACCTCTCTTGAAAGATACAGCTATATGAGTACTGTGTGAATGAGTTAATCATACAGACTAACTATCATACACAATGGTTCCCCAGCTATGTGTTTGCATTTTTAAGATGGCTCTCATTAGCAGGTGATTACCTCTGAACCAATCTGTGGTTCAGAAATGCTGCATGCTACATACACAGCTGATTTGCAGTATAATTAGTCAATCCCATGCAACTACTCAACAATATATAAGGCCTCAATGTAGAGTCCACCCCTTTTCTCACATTCTGGGTTGGAAATTTCTGGGGTAGGGATTATGTCAGCACAGAGAGAATGTCTGTAGCAGATACTTGTTGCATACATATGTGTGTGCTACAGGCTGAAGCTGCTGCTGCAGGCAATAGGCATAGTTAGAGATGCTGCAGAATGTGCAGGATAACAACACTTAAGAGTAATTGTGTGACTTGTGGCAGCCCTGGTGTACAACCAATGCCTGAGTGAGGGAACACATCCTACTGAAAAGTAAGGTATGTGTTTAAGGTAAGTATTTTAGCCAAAGGTATCATTAACAGAGTAAAGGAAAACATGCTTTTTGTATCCTATTACAAGGTAGGGGTACATTAACCATTATGTCAACCAGTCAGATAACTGCCATCAATGTGTTGTTTCATGCTAGTCATCTGATACATGTGTACCGGCAGCCATTGCTTGTAGCATGAGCTCCATATATGTATGTATGTAACTTGTGCTGCTGTGGTTGTCTGTAATATCACTAGAAAATCATTGTGGGTTGCAGTCTGATATGATTGGGCCTCATTTGAATTACATACTTCAAAATCATCTGGGAAGTCATACTGATGCATGACCTGACATTCTATGTACTTTCTAGTGTTGTAATATGAATAGTTTAAATGTGGTCCTATCTGTAGGCCTTTGCCATTATTTGGAAGCAGGCATTCAAACTGTACTGCTTTGGGGGATAAATAGGTGATGAGACAGTCATAAATATCAGAATTCATGCTGGTGATGTATACATATATGTATTTTAAATGCTAGACATTGCTGTATTTGAACCCAGAACCATGTGGACCAAAAATTTATGTTTTCACAGCATTTAACAGATTGAGCTACTGAATCACTGTTATAGCAGGTGTATTTTTACATGTTGTAGATATAATTGCACACTTGCCTGTCACATACATCACTAACATCTATTATTATATGTATGGCTTTATAGTGATGTATTTTTCTACCAGAGACCCAGTTAGACTCCTATTTTTCCATTACTCATGTAGCAGGTATATTTTTACATGTTGTAGATATAATTGCACAGTTATCTGCTGTTAGATATCTCACTTACCTCTATTCCTATGTATATGGCTTTATAGTGATGTATTTCTCTATCAGAGACCCAGTCACACTCCTATTTTACCACTAATCTTCTAGCTGAGTTGTGCAATGCGGCAAAAATGTATAGCATTGCTTAAACATGCTTAATGATGGGAAAATGACAAGTATTATATTTTACTTAAAACACCTGTGTTAATCAACTGGCTGTGTGGCTTGGTGGGTTGATGCACTGTCCTACAGCTGCAATGGTCCTGGGCCCAAAATAGGCACATGAGACAGAGGCACAGTATACTAACCTCGAAAAAGGGCATAGCAAAATTCATTTAAAATGGGTGGGGAAAGCCAAACACACTCTGGCTAGGCTTATAAATGCCCTAGGGCAGTTAGCCTAGTATGAACCTATGTGTAATTTTTGAATATGATTACTATTTTTTCAAATACATATATCAATATACCACAATTTAGCTTAGCTTAGCGATGCTGTGTCTTACGCAACATTGCACACAAATTCTTTAAAGAAAAGAAAAGAAAAATGGGGAGATAGGACAGTGGTGAAATGGGGTGCAAGCAGAGAGAAAAACATAGTGAATGGCAGGTAGGTGTGTGCAGGAAGGGTGTAGGAAAGAAACATAGTTATCCATTTCTTCTATGGCAACAACTGTGCACTTTAACAGTTTTTTTAGCTGAATTTGGACTGTCACCTCCAGAGAGAGGGGTGATGACAACATAAGTGTGTTGTCAAGCCAATGGGACCATATTAAGTGTGTCTAGTGGGCACGTGTGAGAACTGGAGAGCTGTGAATGGGACGATATTTTTTTGGGGGACAGGTGCCCATTTTTTTAAGGTGAGCATGGAATGTTGGGAAGGGACATAGGTATGTGTGGGGGGAGTAAGTTGGGAAAGTGAGTAAACTTTTTGCATACAGACAAGACAGACAACACAGCAGACAGAGTTGGTGTGTGACACGAGGAGGGGTGAACACCTTGGTTGGGGAGGGTGTTGTGAAATCCCAGTCTCATGGATGTCAGACACAGTAGCAATGTGACTCAATTCCTCACCCATGGTATAGTCAGCACTGAAGCTTCACTGCTGCTATGGAGGCAGTGGTCGACACTGGTGCCTGGGTCCAGACTGCCCCACCAGGATGGACAGCATGCTATCCATCTGGCATGGCATGCACCCACAGTTTGGTGCAGCAGCCCACACACCATGCCTGGCAGTTTATCACGGGTGATAAACGCACCTCCTCCACCTCCACTCCTAGAGGGGGACAACCACCCCCAGCCTGTCAGGCAGAACTACCCAATGAAGCAGTTAGTGCAGGAGCAGCAGAGGGAGTGCCACCAGCCTGCATTGCAGATGTGCTGGGTCCTGGTCCCACGGCTGGGGGAGCCAATGTAGGTGGATCACTGGGAACCAGCCTACATTGTAGCACTTTGGTAAATTAAATATACACATAAGGAAAAATAAACATAACCAAACAGATGCAATTAATATAAGAAAAAACAATAATGAATTTTGGAAAGAAATTGAAAATAATATATTGAGGAACACAACAACAAATAACATAAATTAAAGTTTTTTTAACAGCAAAGCAATATTAAATTATAAATAAGGCCAACATAAGAGGTACTTACAAATAATATGCTAATATAATTATAATAATAAATACAATTAATAAATAAAAGAAGAGAAGAGGCGGGGGTGAGAGAGACAAAAAGAAGATTAGTAACTTCACAGATAATATAACTACACAGGCTTCTACTACATATTTCAAGATATGTTAGATTTCACTTGTGAGAACACTGACTGCTTATATTGCATAGATGATATTGCACATACATGGCTGTCAACCTGTTAACATGAGACATTATGGGCCAAGCCATTCAAAATGGTGGTATGAATGCATATAAACAGGGACCATTTTTACAAAGTGTGCTCATACATTAGTAACAAGGTATTCTGATAACAGATTTGCCATTAAGTAATGTCATATATCTGCAAATCAAAGGACCAGACATATTGGGCAGCAGTCATTACATTCTGCAAAACTCATGACAGCTGAGAGGTATGTTCATGTGCATTAATTACTCTAGACAGCTGGACATTTCTCAGTTGGCTGCTATGAGATTAGAACCCACAAGCAATGACTACAGGAAGACTGAAAGTTTTATTTTAAACAAAAAATGTTCAGACCACCATCTCCTTTAAAACTTTTATTGAGTCATGTTGTGTGAAAGTGTGCATTTACACACATGCATAGCTGTGTCTAGTATCGGACTAGAACCCACAAGCAGTGACTACTGGAATACTGAGCACTTTATTTGAAAATCATGAATTATCAAAGCACCATCTCCTTTAAAACGTTATTGATTCATGTTGTGTGAAATCGTACAATTTCACACATGCAATGCTGTGTCCGGTGTCAGATTAGAACCCACAAACAGTGACTACAAGAATACTGAGCACTTTATTTGAAAAAATAACTTAACAAAGCACCATCTCCTTTTACACTTAATTGGTTAATGTAGCTTCAAATCTGGCATTTACACACATGGATAGTTATCTAGAACTTCTGTTAACTTAACCATATACCCTGTTCATTTACTGAGTGCAATCTATAGCATATTTCAGGCAAAATGAGTAGAACACAACCTTGAACCTTAATCTAGTTATTGCACTGCATTTATTTCTGACATCTGTTGACACATTATTTAGTACTTCACATTTAACAGTTGACTGGTGTTAGATTAGAACACATAGGCAGTGACTACAGAAATACTGTACATTTTATTTGAAAACCTTAAATTATCACAGCAACATCTCCTTTTACATTTTATTAATGCATGTTGTTGCAAATCTTGATTTACACACATGCATGGGTGTATAGGAGTTGCATTACTTTACACATTCACCCTATTCATTTGTTAACTGCAAGCTACAGCATATATCAGACAAAATGAGCAGAATACTGAACACTTTATTTGAAAACATTACTTGTCAAAGCATCATCTCCTTTTAAACTTTATTAATTAATGTTTCTTCAAATCTGGCATTTACACATATGGATAGCTGTCTAAGACTTCTGTTAACTTATCCATATACCCCGTTCATTTATTGAATGCAATGTTCAGCATACTTCAGACAATGAGCAGACCAGAAAAGTCACTCTTAATCTTGGTAGACCACAACATTAACTGATGGCTGGAAGCTATGCTATACAGTACTGCATGTTTACTTCCTTTAACTTGCTTTACCATTTCAGATATGGACTGGCAGATTAGTAAACCTGTGGGATGTCGCAGGTGTTTCATACTTGATTGTTAAGACTGCAAAATCTGTATTTACTTTATTGTATTATTAAGTTAGTCATTAAGTTATTACTTTGATGATTTTCTTACTTACCACATGTTTGTCTCATCCTAGCCAAATGCCCTGCATGGGACTGGACATTGCGAACCCTCTATTCTGCAGCTGTGTTAAGAGAAGCAAAGTATTATGCATACCAGTTTTGCACAGATTCAGCTTGTATATTTATAAATTATTGGAAAACATACTTACATATCTGTGGGGTATGCGCATCCCTGTCCTCTTGGATGTGCTAAAGGTTCCCCTCTTCCTATATTTCAGGTCATCATAGTGGTGATGACACTGCTCACCTGTGCAGGGGATACCAGTAGAACTGGTTAAGTCCATGGGCAAATGATCCCGGGCCTCAGACTTACACTCTGAGCCCTCATAGTCACCCTGCAGCAGCTGGGGCCCATATCAGTCTACTCAGAGTTGAATAAAAACCCTAGACTCCTGCACACTACACTTTTGTGCCCTAAAATGCACTCCCTCACCAACTCCAGCAGCCATACCAACAGTCAAGGTCAAGCTCCAAGGATGATGTGAAATTACTGCCTATTGGCCTTTATATAGGCTGAATTCCCACCCTTGCATGCCATGCTGTAACTTTCAAAAATACGCCATGTTGTTTAGCATTGCACAAACTTGACAATCCATGTTTAAGTGTAGCTTAGCAATACACAAATTGGAAAAGACCATTGACCATGTTTAAGAGCTGCTTAGCATCATGCAGCTTTTCTCTTTCTAAATGTAACAATTATTTAATTCAAAGTCAGCCACTGTTTCAATCATCTGATACAGTTTCACAGCACTATATGTAAAAAGCATTACTAGCCAGGACTCAAATCCCAGGACCTCCTACATTGTAGATCATTACTCAGCCTATCTAGCCACTGGGATAGTGAAGGTAACTAGAATATCTTCAAATATACTGTGAAGGTGCCTGTAAGCATAGCTCAGCTTCACTGTGTGGGTTTGTGCATTGCTAAGCACAGGAGACCTACAACAACTGAATACATCCAGTTTCTATTTTTAGCTATCTAGCAGATGTCTACTGCTTAAGTACACCTCGCTACACCTAGCTAAACAACATGCCACATCATGCAAACAAACACAAAAGGAAAAAAAATTAATATTGAATGCATCCGGTTTCAATTTTTAGATGTCCAGTGGATGTCTGATGTATATATGGGCAAAGCTAAGAATAGCTAAGAAATGCACCACACCACACCATGCCAACAAGCATAAAAAGAAAAAAAAATAGCAAAAAAAAAATAAATAATAAAATTATTTATTAAGATTGACTGCATCTGGTTTCTGTCTTTAGATATCTAATGGATGTCTGATGTATATGTACGCAAAGCTAAGCATAGCTAAGCAATGCACCGCACTGTGCAAACAAGCATATAAATGTAAAAAAAAATTAAAATGCAATTTAAAGAAATAAAATGTCTTGTACACCTTTCGGCCAAGGTGGATTGGCCGAAAAGTGTGTGGTTGTGCAGTCAGTTGTATAAGGATTCAATATCTGTGTTGCTCTGACCTCCCTTAGGCACGCACCATAATTAATATGTATGGCAGACTGCTGAGAGGGGACAGTGGCCTTTTACATGGATACATTCCATGTAGGCTCTACACGGAGCCAACACGGACTTTATCAAGTCCAGGGGACAGTCTCTATACCAGTGTAATCTTGATGTAAAAACAGGGTCCACCTCATGAAGGTACTCACCAAGACCTGAGGATGAATTCAGTTCTAGCAATACTACTCTCCTTTGCTTGCTGATTTTATCATCTTTCCATTTGGTCATATATCTGGTTGTATAGCGTGGGGGACAGTAATTGAGACCATCAAACATTGTACTTGTGGTGGTATATTTGCTAGGGTCTGATACTAAGATCCAGTCAAATAGGAAATTTGATGTCTTGCTATAATGTGCGTGGCTATTAATTAGTTGTGTAAAAACAAAGTTCATGCTAGATGTAGAGGATTTACAGTTTATGTCCAAAAAACTGACATTCACTTCACCTAGTAGTAATTTTTCCTGTGGAATTGTTATGGATATCCAGTGTAAGATAGTTTTAAGTATATCTGTACTGTTACCATGAGGGATGTAAAGAACAGTAATACATATATGTTTATAATTGATTAATTTCAGGAAAGTAATACGTAAAAAACTCACTTAAAGTACAACAAATGAAAAGTTTCTCTACTGTAGTTCACTGTCCTCATAGAGATAAAAATAATGAAGTAAGGCACTGGTAGGACAGAAGAAGAAAGCCCTGACAATAGTCCCAGTGACCTGATTATTTTTAGTGGTTTAAGCTTTTAATGATGCAGTTAGGAAGAATGGCATAACAATTCTGGGGGGAGGCATGCTGGGCATTGATCTAATTAACTTCTAGTGGAGGTTAGTGCTCAGGATGGGGATGACAGCCTATGGAACATAATAACAGAGCATGTGTGGCTACCCTGTGGGTCAGAAGATGAGCTACATACTCAGTCTACACCCACTGCTTACCAAGCTCGATAATGGTGGCTCCTCAAATGGCACTATTCTACACCTCAAGCCTGACATCACACACTGCTTAGAACCTGCTTATGAAGATTAAGCATACCCATGTATATGGGCTCTTCAAGTAGGGAGACCCCCCAGTATGCGTCCTACAGAGGGCTTGAGCGTCTGGAGAATGATAGGAGGACTAGTCATAGAAGCCTGAAGTCAGCAACAGCAGGCCTAGAAAAAAAACTAAGCAAGAATGCATAAGATTTGAATATAAAAATGACAGACAAAAGTAAAGTTACTCACTAAATTGAAATCCCAGTGTAAAGTTAAGGCAAGCAGAGTTTTATCTTAAAAAGTTCTAGGAAAATCTAGAGCAGCCAGCATATGATACCTGGCAGTGTAGACATGATCACATCTTGTACAAAAAAGTTAACATGCACATGTGCAGTTAAGAAAAAGGTAAATGTCAATAAAACAAAAAAAAATCTTTGAGCAGCTGATAATACAAGCCTGCGTACAAAGCTAAGAACTGAAGCAAAGAAAGAGCAGCAGCAGTCTTATTTTTAAGGAGTATGGAATAGTTTTGGAAGAGAGTCACTAAGTTTGGAGAAGAAAAATGACTTGGTGTCTGAAGCATGAGGTACTGCTAGCCACCATTTATCAAATAAAATAAATTAGAAACAAGGAAAGAATGAAAGGGAAGGACAAGAAAGCATGAATAACTCATAATGCAAAATTGGAGAAAGACTAAGAAGGAGGAGACAACAAAATGTATCAGAATAAGTATCACTGAAGAGAAGGGAAAGTACATTTTAAATTTGATGCATGGTATTGTTAATGACTCTATGAAGAATTGTACTACATGTGATTAAAGACCAGTTTATCAGGTTCTAACTGTCTGAATACAACTGATCAAATATATATTTTAGGTAAAAAAACAAATCTATGTTTTAGAAAGAGCAAAATCACTATGCATGTGAGACTCCTGTGCAATTTAACTCATTACATCCTAGTGACGCCTCCAGATGCATCTGCAGTTAACTCCTACTGATGCCTCTGGGCATCAGATATTGCTTGTTCATATTTGCATCAATAATTTCAAAACCATGGTATGTACAATGTTTTAAAGCATTTCATCTTAAAGCTTACACAATAGCAAACTCAACTGTATTAATATTTGACCTCTGTCTAGTGCAGGTAAATAGATATTAACTGCTGTTTTTGTGGTATTAATTTATATAGATACAATTTTAACATTTTTCTAAATAGCTCAACAACCAGGTAACACTTAGACTCATATGAAAGCTCTCAACTAGATGAATAAAATGCTGCTGACAGTATGTGTGCAATTGGAGTGGTTTCTGAGATATTGTAAGTTGTTTACAAAATATTACAAATGTAATAGTTGCTGTGTTTACTGTGACTTATAAAATTTGGTTTAAAACCTAGAACATAAATAATACTACCACTATAAAAACAGTTTGTCCTGATAAGTATGGCATTTATATTTCTTTCATAATCTCTGTAGTTCCAGAGATATGAACATTTGTTTGAAATGTGAGGACATAATTTGATTCTATCAAAAGGTTTAGGCTCCACCCATTGGAAGTTACAGTTCAAATTTCCTGAGCTCCATTGGAGTGAATGCGTTAATGGGAAAGTTTTTGTTTTTCTCTACTTCTGTGCAGGTGTTGAGATAGTATGTATATATGTTTCGAAGATATGGGCACTTTCATCATAGGTAAAGGGAAGGTTGTAAAAATATTTTTTTCTGACTTTCTAGGTGATTTATAAGGACAGTATGCTCTCAATCAGATGCAGCTGGGCAGTAGTTTTGCAAACAATTGTGTCAGTCATTCATAGGTGAAGCTCTGTG
The DNA here is from genome assembly GCF_019279795.1 of Protopterus annectens. NCBI lineage: Eukaryota > Metazoa > Chordata > Ceratodontiformes > Protopteridae > Protopterus > Protopterus annectens. The sequence goes on along the minus strand of NC_056730.1, from coordinate 746,074,227 downwards.
TAGGGTATATGAAAGAAACAAGCCCAGAGGTCAAAACGTGTGAGGTCCTACCAATCAAAAGCAATCTCATTAAAATCTTGTTTTTTTTTTTTGTCAAGTTTGTCCCTCTTCCTCATAAATGGTTTGAGCCTGGAGCATGGATTAAGCTCCCAAATCACTTCTTTAAGGGTTGGCAAAAAAGTAAAGTCCATTATTGACAGAATTTGAAAAAGTAAAACTCAAAGAAATGTGATTTTTAGCTTCCCTTCAATATTTGTGACCACAACCATCAGAAAACTACAAGGAAATGGGTAAAGACTAGTAGAAAATTAAAGGTGGAAATCCTGATGAGTAGGAATACTTGCCTATTTACCTAGCCCAGACTCTTGGTGCGGTGGAAAGGAAGCATGGGGGATTATTAAGTTCAGAAAAGGGTCCTGATTATCCATGTTTTTGTAATTGCTGAAAGTGAACTTATTTGTGAGAGGAAAAATCTGAAATGACACAATAACATAAAAGCAACTGAACTAGATGGGTGCAGCTGACAAACAAGGTGTGAACCATAACTCATAAGAGTAATGTATTATTTTCTGTATTGAACGGATCAGCAGTGATATAAGCAATGTAAAAATGTTATGCTTGAGAACCACTGACAGAGCAAAGAGTTGTGAAATGAGGTAGTGACTCTAAAAGAAACAATATATGTCCTAAACCACTTTTATTGCTGATAAGTAAATCTTATGTCAACTAGAGTATACCCAGGGTTTTTGGAACTTTACACCAGCATTTAGAATGTACCTCCCCAACACCACACAGCATGACTGTTTCAGCGTAGTTTAATCATGTCACTGAATTTGTGGCATTCAGCACAACATTTAAGCAGCTTAAATGTGAGAAGATAGTCTGAATTGAACAAATAAGGGAAAATCTACTTCCATTGTACAATCTATATTTTCTCACATTTAGAGTTATCATTAGTCACTGGTTTAATCATAAATAAATAAATTACTTTGAATATCTACGTGCTGTGGCATACATGGTGTATAACTAGCAACACCATTATGTCAATTGGATCTTTTTATTTAAGACCTTAAAGAATCCTGCACAGTATGATGCCCATTTGCTGAACTTTACTTAACACTGGGAAATAATTTCCTGATTTCAGGAGATGGTCACACATGTCCTTGAAAAAAATGATGAAAATTCAAAGTGTAAAATGTATTTTGATAATTTAAGCATGCTAAAAGGGACATATTCATCAAGACACATTTATAATATCTTTCATAATATACTGAGAAGCTGGCACTAAATGTTGAGGACAAATGTGTCTAAATTCATGGCCATATTTACCCTTGTCAGTTTGAATGCCACCTTAGGTCTCCTCTTAAAAGAGGCCACTGGCTTAGTGGGGCTAACTTGGTCAATAAAGTGGGAAAAAAAAGAACAGCTATACTGAGTAAGTGTTTCTAGTTATACTGAAATAAGAAAACCTAAGATTTCAAAAATAAAGAGCAAGTCTGCATTTCCTTCCTGTAAGACTGCAAATTGATCACTTCCACCTGCCTCTTGCCTACTTCTTAGTCTGCGTGTTTGCATTTGATATTGACCTTGTTTTCATTCAATTAATCTGTCCAGAGCATTGGTGCTGAAGATACTGAAGGCTGGAAAGAGGTTGCACAAAACTGGACAGACATTTTGTCAAGTAAAAAAGGTAGCTTTTTTATCATTTACACTGTATTATTTTCTATTTCAAATTTCTTTTCTTTGATTTCCTTTCCCAGTGAGTTTGCATGTCCCCACTTCACTCATGGACACTAGTATGTGAAGGCCAACAGAATTTTCAGCCATCTTAACTACCATGTCCAGAATCATCACTGTTGTAACCTAGAACCTTGGGGACAGCAGATGCACAATATGGGTCACTCTACTAGCAGACACATTCCTATACAGAGAATCCCAATAACACTGATCCTATAAAATTTTGCCCTTTCCCAGCCTAGCTGATCTAGTCCTGCCATCGCTATATGTATCTGTTTCTCCTCTTCCACAGAGTATACCACCAGGCAATGAGGGTGGGGTCAGGAATTCATAACTTGGTAAATATAGCTTGCTTGGATTTTTTTCATTAATGTTCTCACCTCCCAGACTGGTTTCCTGCATGCACTCATGCAAAACATGCAATGCCAATATTGTATCTCCACACCACTATTTTAACCTTACAGGCATCCAGTGATAATACAGTCCAACCACAATAAGCACTCATGACTATGGAGTGCAGGAGTGGCCTTGGGTCAACTGGTGCATGAGGCAAAAGGGCTCCATGGTGTCCCCACCACACCACCTAGTACCCCCATCCTGGTCTACCTACGCCAAATAAATACCCAAAAAGCACCTCTGCTAGAGCAGCGCCCTAGGCGGCCGCCTAGTTGGCCTATGGCTAAAGCCAGCTGAAGGAGGATACTTATGCTGCATGAAAACCCCTTTTCTCTCCCCTGAAATAAGAAAACTGACCTCCTTTTGTTCCGTCGTAAAACCAAACACTATGGCACAGGCTTAGTATATGAGCTTGAGTCTGCTGCACTGAAGTCTGGGTACCATATTCTAAATCAAAGGGCACAGCTTTTCTCACAGCTGGTGGTAACAATAATAACTTTTTTGAAAAAATGACAAGACTAACATTAACTACAATGCCATTAACCACACAACCACACAAAAAGCCAATACATCTTACTGCTACTACAGTGCCATCAACCACACAAAAAGCCAATACATCTTATTGCTACTGTTTATACATTACTGTTCTGAAACACAGCTATATGGCATTTTGTACCATCACCAGCTAAAATAGCAACACATATAAATTTAGAAACATTGTTAAGCAGAGAGAATCACACCTATCATCATGTCCTAGATTACAGCAGATGGTTTCCACTACATGCATTATGGTGGTGCTGCGGTAGCGTTGTCGCCTCGCAGTAAGACATTGCCCAGTTCACTTCTCAGCTAGAGCGTCTTCTGTGTGAAGACATGCGTGAATGGGCGTGCCTTCGTTGAAGGCTGTGCGTCAAGGCTGGCAATTCAGTATGTAAAAATCTACTGCCAATCATTAGCGAACCGGAGTTCCGCTGTGGTGACCCCTAACCGGGAAAAGCTCAAAAACACAACAACAACATTACAAGTCAGGTAGTATACTAATAGTGCTGCCCATTACACAAATCAAGGGAAACAGCCATCAATTTCAGAAATGTCATCAACTTTGCTGTTAATCATAGCAGGTGGAAGAGGCACACTTCTGTGTGGTACTGATAATGTCAGCAGATGACTGTCTTCATTCCTAGCTTTCCACCATCAATAACCTATGGTTAATGTCCAGCATGGATGACATCCAACTGGTCTACTCTGCTCAGAAGTGGCTTTATGCCTGTTCTGCTTTAGCATGCAGTAATGAGATTTGCTCACTGGCTGACAGAAATCTGCATATTACAGGCACAAAAGAGTTAAGAAGAGCTTTCCTCAAATGGCAGACTATAGGTAGGATCCCCCAAATTTACTATTCTTCCTTGCAGGACTAGTTTAGTCCTGCATGGAAGCAGCCATTTAGGAGCAGGACAGCAGCGCACCATGCATATTAATGAAGGTGCGCTGCCTGAACTCCTAATCTTACACAGAGCATGTAAGAGTGCAGGGGGCATGTCTGAGATTAGAGCTCTCAGAATATACATGCCCCTGCAATGAAGAACAGCAGGAAGCCCTAATAAAATGAGCAAGACTGCTCATTGGTATACACATACCCCGAGCAACATCCTCCCACATGTACAAGAGCAATAGTTAACACAAAAAAATATAAAGATACTTTTTTTTTTATGAAACAGATTAAATTTAATCGTAGGTGCATGGGTTTGCCCATCACTTAGCTACGGTTAATGCAGCTTAAATGGCAGAAGATGATAAAAGCAAGATATATGCAATTGAAGCAGTATAGCAATAGTGTAGTGGGCAGAGCATTCACCTTATGAGCAGTCATGTCAGGTTTGAGTCCCACCATAGCACTTTCCATGTCAAATTACGTTATGACCAATATTTTTAGTTGCATAACCTACTAAATAACATCTATTTGTGAAGTGGAGTGCTGTAATAAATGCAGATGTGAGGAGTCAGTGTCATAATGTTGCAATGTCCACAGATAATCACATGTGCACCATACAGTATATGTACACAGGAATCAGGGATACAAATGGAAGGTAAAATGTGTAATGAATGATGACTCCATACAGCTTCCAAATCTCCCACCTTCCCAAGAACCATTAGACATTACTGTCTAAATTACTGCAGTGGTAAGCGGGAGTAAGCACTAGTAAGCAAGTGTAAGCACTATTAAGCAGTAGTAAGAGGGAGTAAGCATATGTATATTTAGTTTACTTCAAAAACGTGTGGTAAGCAAATTAAGATTTAGACATCAGCTTTCCACAATTAAATATACAGGGTTTGGCAGAGAAGAAATGAAAATAATTATTGGCATTACATGCCCAGCAAGAAGTACATAAGAGGCCTTTAGATGTCTGTCTGAACTGACTGGCGCAACTTGAGAGGGGAAGCAAGAACAAGGAAACTGTAAAAGCTGCAAATAGTTTTTGCATTTATCAGAAGGGCCTTCGTGTATTTTTGACATCGGCAGAGTTCCCTATTTGTTGTGCAGAAGCGAATGCTGGCATATTTGGGCCTCAATTTTTATATTTGAACTGTGGTTTCTTTTTGGCCTATTATTAGGGCATTTGTTCTTTGTTAACAACGGGAGACGTCTTTGCAGGCCGCCAAGAAACGAAGGCTGTTTTGAAAACTGGGGATGTTATCAGCTAATTAAATAGTGTTCTTCTTTCAAAGGTACTTTTGGTTTTACATCTCTGGGAACAGTGTGTGTGCTTTGTTTTGACTGTTCTTTGTTTTTTTATATCATGAATATCCTTTTTTATTGCTAAGAAGTTAATGCTGTTGCCAATCGGGGATGCCAAATATATAGAAAAGGAACTAGATTGTAATGTGTGTTTTTCTTTCACACATTTTTGGACGATCCTAACAATTATGGACATTTCTCAATTGTTTCATGTCTCTTCATTTTGGCTGTTTATATGAGTGTGCATTGCATTTTTATATAAAATCAGGGCCAATATTAAGCATGTAGTGCTATACGCAGTTCTCAATACTATTTTTTATTTACTATTGCATAGCTTGGACTCTAAATCAGCAGAATAACAGTTGCCATTTTTGTTTTGGGTTCATAAAATGTATGGGTTTTCTTTTTCTCTCTGTGGATGGTTAGATTTCTTCATCGTGGACCTAAATAACTGAATTGGACACTGATTGTTACAATCTGGAGATGTTTTTTTGCATTCATTTTTTTGTATGTTTACAATGTGATTGCTTGTTTATATTTTTTATACTTTTCCTATAGATGGTCAAAGCTTCTCCACGTTTGTGGTTTTCTTGATTTCAAAACATAAATAACAGCTTTGGAGTTTTGGGAATTTTTGGTGTTGTAATAACCATTTTGGGCTATTTTAAGACTCAATTTGAGTTCTACTCCTCAATCAAGCCTTACCGCTGATGCTCCCCACCTCTCTATCCCACCTACCTGCTTACCTCTCATCCTAACCCATAGCAACCATGCCACTAGGTTGTTGTTGTTGTGTCTTTCGGCTTTTCCCAGTTAGGGGTCACCACAACAGAACTCCAGTCCGCTAATGATTGGCAGTAGATTTTTACATGCCGAGTTGCCGGCCCTGATGCACAACCTTCAACGAAGGTACGCCCATTCATGCATGTCTCCACACAGAAGGTGCTCTAGCTGAGAATTGAACAGGACAACATCTTACAGTGAGGTGACAACATTACCGCAGTACCACCACCGCAGTAACAAACCATGCCACTAGGTAATACTGTTATAATTCTCACTTGCACTATTCTAGCCTATATTACATCCTACCAAACAGCTACAGTCATAACCCCCAACTAATTCCACTGCACTCTGTCAACTCCCCTCAAACACTCACTGCATAATTTCATTACCCCAACCACAAACTACCTCCTCCCAGTACAACTACTCAATTACCAAACCCCCACCAATTTGAATACAACATATCCATAAAATACAACAATTTTTTACTGCATATATAAACAATATTCTCAACACTCTCTCTAAACTTGCTCTCAGTGGAGCTGTGCACCCCAACCCTGGCCCTACAATCATCAACATCTCAACAAACCCCCTTCCAACTAACTCCCCCATCACCCAAATCACAAGCAGCAAAAACCCAAATAACCTCCTCATTATGTTTCTTAACATTAGAAGCATCTGTAATAAAATCCAAGACCTCCATGCCTACATAAGCCTCTACTCCCCTGACATCCTTATCCTAACCGAATCGTGGCTCAAATCCCACATCAAAAATGAGGAAATACTTCCTCCTGGATACAACATCCTCCATAAAGACAGACTATCCAGAAAAGGAGGAGGTGTGGCACTGTTGAACAAACACCACCTCAATATCCAAATTCTCACCAATTCATCTCCCCAGTTTGACAAGGAAGAAATGTTTTACACCTCCCTCAAATTAAACCCTAACAAATCAATCAACATTATAGGGTGCTATTTCCCACCAGGCCAAAATATACCTCCCCTTGAAAACCTACTATACTGGGCCAATCTCTTCCTACCCCAAGAAACTATCATCCTCGGGGACTTTAACATCAACTGGCTATCCTGCAATAGCAAACATCCAGCCCTCCACCTAAATCTCCATGGTTTCTCTCAGCTAATACAAATCCCCACTAGGATCTATAAAAACCCCAATAACCACACCATTCTTGACTGGGTCTTAGTTAACAAAGCCCCCCACACCTACCTAGCAGGCTGTTTACCTGACTCCCTCAGTGATCATTCCCCAACCTTTCTACTAAAAAATCACATTAATGACTGCAAACCCATTACCCACAGACTTATTCACAACAAAGCTAATTTTAACCCCAACTCTTTTACCTCCTCCCTTCAGAAAGTAAACTGGTCACCTCTAAAGTACCTCAACCTAGATGAATCAATCCATTTCTTTAAGAGTACCTTCCTCAACATCCTTAACTCCCATGCCCCCCTGAGAAACACCAGAATCAGAACTAAGGGCTTCCCCTGGATACAGAAAACCACCAGGGGCCTTATGAAAACCAGGGATAGAACATGGGAATGCTGGCACATAACTAAAACCCCTCAGACAGGCAACTTTTCCTTGAAATACATAATAAGGTTAAAAAGCAAGTAAAAGCAGACAATGCCCTTTTCTATCAGACTTCCCTAAACTCCTCCCAAAAGAACCCCAAGCAATTTTGGTCCATTATTAACTATGTACTCTGCCCAGGAAAAGTAAGCACACCCCCTACCAACCACCCTCTCTCCACCATTAGGATTGCTGATTCCTTCAATAAACACATCACATAATCCGTTCTATGCCTAACAAAAAAACACTTCCCTACACTAATCCCCCCCTCACCCAACACAAAAACACCCCTCCCTACCCTCTTTCTCTCCACAGTACCCACCTCCTACATAAAAAGACTCATGACAAAACTAAAACCCACAAAACTAGCAGCCGACAGCCTGCCCACTGACTACCTAAAGATAGCAGCTGATGGCCTAACTTATCCTATTTCCATATTAATCAACCACTCCATATCTGAATCCTATGTACCCACACTATGGAAAATATCACACATCATTCCCCTCCACAAAGGTGGCCCCTCATCTGACCTCTCCAACTACCGCCCCATTGCCATCCACTCTCCCCTCTCCATGATACTTGAAAAATGCATCAACTCACAGGTCTCCAATTTCCTCCTTAAGAATAACCTCCTCTCCAATACCCAGCATGGTTTCAGACCACACCACAGCATGACAACTGCTTTCCTTTCCTTCACCAACACTATCCTCCATCACAAAAACAATGGTCTCATCTCCTCTGCTGTATTTCTGGATCTATCTAAACCCTTTGACATTGTGTCACACAATCTACTACTCTCTGCTCTATCTGACCTCTCTTTCTCCACACCAGCCACAAACTGGTTCCACAACTATCTACAAGGTCGCCAGCAATCAGTCATCTGGGACAACAAGCTATCCCCTCACCTCCCTGTTACTCTCGGGGTTCCCCAAGGCTCCCTCCTTGGCCCCCTACTTTTCTCCCTTTTCACCAACAACCTGCACACTGCCACCAAACATGCCTCCCTCATACAGTATGCAGATGATTCCACCTTCATCTGCTCAGCCCCAACTCTAACAGAACTCCAACAGATCACCCAAGAATCGTTCTCTTCAGTTGAAAGCTGGCTATCTAATGCTCAGCTTCTCCTCAATCCAAATAAAACCAAACTTGTCATCTTCCAATCCTCCAATTCTACCCCAAACACCCCACATTTCACTACTCAAACCAAGGATAATACCTCCATTTCACTGACTGCCCACACAAAACTGCTTGGTGTATTGACAGACAATAATCTCAAATTTGACACCTACATATCACTAACAATAAAAAAAGTTTGCAAAAAATGGGTGCCTTATATAGAAGACACCAATACCTCACCAAACCAGCAAGAATCTCTATTACCAATTCCCAACTAATCTCCACCCTACACTATGCATCACCCATACTTACTAATCTTAGACAGTCAGACCTACACAAACTCGAAGCCTGCTACAATAAAATCGCAAAATTTGCCACTGGTGCCTCCTACTGCAGTCACCACTGTGTCTCCCTTAGAAACCCTATATGGCTTGAACTCCCACAACTCCTACACCAAACTCAACTCACCTTTGCTCATAAACTAGTAAACCACCCTCGCCGTATCCCATCGCTCCATACAATTCTCAAACCCTACCAATCTTCTAGACCACTACGCTCCTGCAACAAAAATCTACTCCAGGTCACCAAAGCCAAAAACTCAGCAGGTGAAGCACTTTTTTTCTGCACTATATCCAAGCTCTGGAACAACCTTCCCATTGCCATAACTACCCTTCCTTCCTGCAGACTTTTCAAGTCTGCACTTAAATCTCACCTAATTTCTCACTGGCTTTGTCCTTGTCCAAACCCTGACTAATACCTCTCCTTCAACCCTTCTCTCCTTTCCCAGATTTAGATAGAGTATCCTCTCTATCGCTATAAAACTGAACTGAAGATTACTCACTGCTTGTTAATCCTTCCAGGATTTAGTTATCTTTTATTATTGTTATCTAGTCACTGTCTATAAAATTTGTATCACTGAGTTTTACTTCTTTCTCAATGTTTGTAGTTAGAGCTTACTACTCAGTTGTACCAGTTTTGCTCCTCTATTACTCCATGTCATGATCACTTCTACTATAAACATACCTTTATTGTTATTGTTTTCCCATCTACCATGTCTTTCTGTGGAGCTTTTCTTCCTGTGCCTCTACTGAAAAAGAACCTGCGTCCAGTTGGAATTTCCCCGTAACAAAAAAAAATTTAAATAAATAAATAATGTAAGCACCAGTAAGCGGGTTTAAGCCCATTTGCACAGGAGTAAGCAATGCACACACAGGTTAAGCAATATGGAAGCTAACTCTCTGTAAGCATAATTCTTACCCTCGTGCAAACCCACTTACAAGTGCTTAAAAGTGCCTTAATCACTCTGTATCCAACAGCGACTGTTCTGCCAAGCAACAAAATAAACAGCCTTGCAAGTCTTAAACCCTGGACCCTATACACTATAGTCACAGTAGTTAACCACCAAACCATCGCAGCAGTACATAAGATTGAGGTATCACCAAACAAATCCTCACTATAGTAAAATCAAACTGAACATGTGAAAGGAATCAGTATACAGTCATATGTTCTATAACCTACTACATAACATAAATATGTGAACTGGACTACTGAAGTAAGGCCAGATGTGAGGTGTAATTGTAATAGAGTGCTGAAGTCCCCTATTAAACACATGGACCCCATACAGTGTACATACACATGAATCATGGATACCAGACATATATATAACATGTAACGAATAATAAATCGATGTCAAAAAGCAAATATACTGCAAAGTAAATATTAATCAACGCTAAGCATTGTACAGGCCAGCTTAGTAGGTGTAAGCAATGTGTAGGCTAGCTAACTCAGTTTGCCCAGTGGTATACCCCTTTAAACAATGCCATCCTTAGGTAAGCAGGTTTGCCCATAGCTTAGCCTTTTCAAAACCGTCCAATCACAGCAAAGTGCAGGAAATAGGCCCTACTTAAATCCAACAGGTGGGAATACATCTCATAACTGGTTGTAGCTTCCCCTTGCAGGCACCATGTCAGAAATGGGAGAGAGAGTGCACTTTCAGGTGCAGCACTGGGGCATCCAGATCTCCAGAGTCATGGCAGGACTCCTTGTCAAAGACCATGAGCAGAGACTGCTGGAGGGTCAGTACCAGGGTTTCCAATATAAAGCAGAAGCCTGGGACCATCTCGCCCATGACCTCACCAGCACCACTAGCATACCCCGAACTGGTGAGCAGATCAGGCATCACTATTCCGACCTGAAGCAGCGAAAGGGGGATCTCTTGGATCAGTGGATCCAAGAGGCTAGCATGGCAGGGAAGGTCCCAGCTGCGTGTAAGTATCACTCCACTAACTGTTTAATAATTGCCAGCTCGTGTATATTATGGATAGGTATGGTTAAATGTTCCTGTTATGTCTTTCACAGCGGCAAGTGAGTGGGCAGTGAACCAGGAGGCCCATGGATGTCACCTGGAAAGGTTGCGACGCAAGGCAGGTTAGTAATACTCTTGCATGTACTGTCATAGGAAATAAATATAAACGTATTAGTAAGTTAATTGCCAGTATAAAACCTGTATTGTTTAAGGCAAGTACTGCATACACCAGAGAATATGGCAGGAAGAGTCTCATATAGCTTGTATGTAAATAAAAGCATAATAGCCTGACAATAAAGGTCTAACTGCTGGACTGCATGTGTTTACTCTGGTATCATATGGTAATGTAGATTTGCAATCACTTAAAAGTACTGTTGTATTAAG
>NC_056730.1:746005678-746058178 GCF_019279795.1 Protopterus annectens | reverse complement strand
GGCAGAAAGCAGTAGTTCTGCATTTACCCAAGGTGAATTGTATGGTAATGTACATCCAGATAACTAAAGGCAGCTTACCCCTGATACCCCCACATTTAACAGCCTAGGTTAGTTATGGTGCAACCCCACCATAGACTGAATAATACAAGGCTATATACCACTGTTACATACACTGGCCTCTGCAGTGCATAAGGGCACACATGTATTGTGTAGATGAAATCCACACATATATGGACCCAACTCTACAATATATGTGGGGGCCACAACAGCAGTGGACTGATGGCAGGAATGGCAGCATGAGATACTCACAGCCCACTACATAACCTCTGACAGCATGTCATATGTACAAAGCCTGGTATGTATGTGAAAGATAAAGGCTGGAACACAGGCCCATATGTGAAATACTGTTGTCATACACTAAGCAAGTTGCTGGTGTTAAAGTATAGTCTGCAGCATACCCTTAGTCAGGAATATGAAGTTAGAAACAGACATGGATGTAGTCATGTACTAATAGCACTCAACACACACACTGCCAGTGATATATCTGACGCAAGGCCTGTGTGGTGGACAGACAAAACATGATAGGCACACCTCTGGCCATCAAGTTGATAGGCCCACAGTTGATAGCTATGCAGACAAACTGCATTCCAAGTTAAGCTAGTATGTACACACAAACCCTGTAACACTGCTGCTACACAATGCATACAACAACACTACTCACACTCTGTCTGTAGTTCTGGAACCCCCTACAAATATGTAGCTGGCCTGAGTGTGCATGTTCTCTAGTAAGAGGTATTGCTACCTGCTGTCTGTAACACTGCTGCCCACACACAGGAAGGATGTCCACCATACAGGAAAGGTAACGGAACCACGCCCACATGATGTAGGGATTTATAGTAGCTGGTTGCCATGACAGTGGTAATTGGAAGTACTACACAACATCCAGGTAGCAAGTGGAGGAAACTGACTGGTGCAGAGGACATGACCTGATCATGTGCATCAGGTACAAATTCCATGCTGAAATCTATTGAACGTAGCTCAATCCATTTACGAGAGAGACAGAGAGAGAGAGAGAAAGAGAGAGAGAAAAACAGAGATAGAGACAGAGAGAGAGAGACATAGAGAGAGAGAGAGAGAGAGAGACAGAGAGATATTGAAATGCAAAACCAAAAAAAAAAAAACATCCAGCAAATTATCCAGAAGAGATTTAATTCCCAGAACAGCTATGTGAAGTACATATGCATCTAATTGACCGTAGTACTTGGCCCATAATAATGGGATAGATGATGTGGAATAATTTATATGTGCCATCACGTGTCGTTGTTGTAATGATGTTCAGCTGAACAACTGCTAAGGACAATATAGTCTGTCCCTGTGGGTAGTGGGCCATACCCATCAACCGTGCAGAGCAGCACTGACTGATAAGATGTAAGCTATCATAGTGTGTGTTGTGTAATGGGAAGTATGTATATCACTGTGGCCAATAGCTGGTGGTGGAAGTAATGCCATAATGATGGACACGTGGGTTCCACAGCCCACCTCTTGCAGGATACTCAGGTTAACATGTATTGTAGCATGCAGGAATGCCATAGGTGTGTAATAGGGTTACCTGCAATCTGGCCCTACATATAGATTCATAGGTTGGTACTAGGCTATCGGCCCTAGGGCCTATGCAAGCCTAGCCATAACAATTCCCTGGATATTTCTTCCCACAATATTTACTTCTCTGGACCCCTGTCTAGCAAGGCGACTGACATGATCCCCGGGGTGAATTTCCTATCGCCCATCCAATCATCAAGGTTCCTTTTGAAGAGGGCCAATGAGGCACTCTGCTTGACATGTATGGGCAGCCTATTCCAGAGTATGGGGAGTCTCTGGGTCAGGAACCTATCCCTCCAGCATGTTTTGTTCATTGTGATGACAAGGTTTAGATCCCTGGAGCATGTGGCTCTGAGGGATTTGGATTTCTTTAAGTGGAGCATGTCCAACAGCTCAGGGTTTGACATGGCTTTGTATGTTGATTGCCTCTGAGTAGACGATATGCTACAGAGTATAGCTGGAGTTTTTTTAGGTGGTCAGCATATGGCATCTGCTTTAGGCCTGTGATTCTTTTAGCGAGGTATTTCTGTGGCCTTTCCAGCTGTTGCAGATGTCTTGTGAGGTACATACCAAACGGGGCATTATACTCTATAATGGGTCTAATGAGGGATGAGTACAGTGGGACAATGACCTCCTTTTTTCTGGATGAAAAGCCCTTAGTGATGAGGTATGCCACATAGAAGGATTTCCTGAATGTTGTGGCGATGTGGTTATCGAAAGTGAGACCACTTTCCACCTGTGTCCTTAAGCCCCTCATTACACTTTCGATGTTTAGTGTCCTGCCACCTATGTGGTAATTCATGGGTACATGTTTTTTTCCAAAGGGGATAACTATACATTTCTTGGCATTAAGCTTGAGCCCATGGCTCTGGAACCAGGCATCTGTTTTTGTAAGGCCCTTTTGTAGAATATCCACATCATTTGGGGATTTAATAATGGCTCCCAGTTTGCAGTCATATGCAAACTTTGTTAGCCAGAGTCCCTTAGTGTTGGCCTGTACTTCAGAGAAGATGACAAGCAAGAGTGGTCCCAGGACTGAACAGTGAGGTACTCCACTTGTCACTTGTCTGGAGCTGGATTTGGAGTTGGCTACTTTTACAGTCTGGGTTCGGTCAGTAAGCTAGTTGGCAACCCATTGAGTGATGTAGGGATTTATGCCCAGCTTAGTATGTTTATCTATGATTCTAGAGTGAGGGATGGTGTCAAAGGCCTTGGCAAGGTCCAGATAGGCTGTGTGGACCGCCTTACCCTCGTCCACAGCTCTGGAGACTGATTTGAAGAAGTCAATCAGATTCAGAAGACAAGATCGGCCCTTCACAAACCCAAACTGGGTGGGGTCCAGTGTTTGAAGGTTGCCAATGTCTTTGTTTATAAGTTCCACGATAATGCATTCCCTGCTCTTGCAGATCAGGCATGTCAGACTGATGGGACGGTAGTTCCCGGGATCCAAGGCAGATCCTCCCTTGTGGAGCAGGATAACTGTAGCTGTGCGCCACTCAGTGAAGCCTGAGGTGAGGCTATGATTAAACATAACAGGTGAGGTGCCAGTGCATTTTGTAGTTCATGTAGTACACAACCTGGGATGTCATCTGGTCCCATGGATGCTGTATTCTTAGCTTTGGAGAGTGTGGTTTCTACCTGTGTGGCCGTGATTACCAGAATTTGGCAATCTTTTGGTATTAAGATGGGCCCTTTAGGGGGTGAGAGGGGGGTGAAGTTGGCACTAAATCGATCTGCCAGGATATTGGCAATATCCTTGGGATCAGTATATTTAATGCCATTCTGTTGTAGCTCAGAGCAGTCTGAGCATTGCCATTTAGATTCTTGATATAACTATAGAATGCCTTGTGGTTGTCTTTGGAATTTTTGGCAATTTTATTTTCGTAACTAGCTTTTGAGGATTTGATGAAGGATCTCAGCTTCTTACTGAGGCTGGTGAGGGAGTTTTTTGCATCCTGGGATTTTCCTCTTTTCTGCAACAGTTTCTTCCTTCTGTTGTATAGTTTGTTTATAGCAGGGGACCACCAGATTGGCTTCCTTTTTTTGGAGAAGAGCATCTTGGTTCTATTTGGGATGGCACGATTCATGCATGAGTGGATGTGCTCGTACAGTGCCTTAGTGTAGGATTCTGCAGTCGAACTTCCAGATCCCGTCTGCGTGGGTGTCATGAAGTTTGTCACTTCTGACTTTAGTAGCATGAAGTTGGCTTTGGAGAAGTTTTTTAAGGAGGTTTCCTTACTGGGGGGTGGGGGTGGGATGTGGATATCAAGGGTGATTTGCTTATGGTCAGACCTGACCAATGAGGGGGTGACCACTGGTGGGAGCATCTATCTCCCATGTTGGTAATGACCAGGTCTAGGATATTGGAGCCCCTGGTGGGACAATGGATTAGTTGATCCAGGGCATTGGAATTTATGAATTCCAAGAACCATTGGGAAAAGGAGTTGGTACCCGAGTAGTTTTCCCAGTTAATGGCAGGGTAGTTGAAATCACCCAGTATTAGGGTGTTTGGTTGTATCTTAATATTTTCCATTATGTTTAGAAAGGTGTAGTGAGAATCTTGGGGCATGGTGTGGGATCTATAGCAAGCTACAATTTGGATTGCAGTCTTACCTAGTGTTAGTTGCACCTGGAGAATTTCAGATGCATTGTGTTGGGCAACTAGCCTGGAGGTGTGAATATCCTTGGTGAATATGGACATTCCTCCACCTTTAGTGTTTTGGTCTTGGTTTTCTGGCCAAAAAGTGTGGTAATAATTGTAGCCTGGTATTGCAGGGGTGCTCTCAGGAGCCTTGAACCAGGTATCAGTTACTGCACAGATATTGATATTCTCAATTTTTAGGAGTGCCTCGAGAGAGTGCATTTTGAGGTTTAGACTTCTAGCATTGAGTAGCATTACCTTCAGATTTTGCATGCTTGTATCTGTTACGGTGGTGGTTTTATCCTTTGAACCTTGTCTAAAAAAGGCACTATAGTGGTGGCAAGAGCTTTAGCCAGTAACCAGAATCCCAGGGGTGACAGGTGCAGACCATCTCTGGCAAAGCATCGTGGTTTGTTGATCATGTCTTCCCAGGCAGACAAATACTGGATCCCCTTTGAATGACACCAGAAGCTTAGCCAATTGTTGAAGTCAATCATTTTGTCCTTATACTGTGGTATCATTCTGGGCAAAGGCAGGATGCTACTCAGGGCTAGGGTCATACCTGCCTGGGTCATATGACACAAGAGCTCTTCCATGTCTCTTTTCATGTAGTCCAGGGAGGTACGTCTCAAGTCATTCACTCCAGTATGGACAATGACAGAGTCGTATTTGTACTTGTTGTGGACTGACTTGAGTGCATGCTTTATGTGGCGTATCCTGGTACCCGACAAGCAGCTGACTGTAATTTTCTCCTTGTTCAGCCTGGTGAGTGGGACATCAGTGTGCCTGACTATAGACTCACCTATGACTAAAGTGTTGGGTACATTGCTATATACCCCCTTAATGTCATGCTGTGTCCATATGTGGCATCTGTCTGTGTTGTAGCAAGGCAGAACAGTGCAGCTGTGCAGGAAGGTGTTGTAAGATTGTGGACCTGATGTCTGAATGTACCCCATATGGGTTCATGTTACACCGTCGACAACTGACTACATCGACAACCAGCCCTGTATCACGAATTTAACGAAACCTCACAGCATCGACACTTTAAATAACCGACACTTACTCCATCGACAACGCGCTACACCGACATCCCGTATT
Source organism: Protopterus annectens (assembly GCF_019279795.1). Taxonomy (NCBI): domain Eukaryota; kingdom Metazoa; phylum Chordata; order Ceratodontiformes; family Protopteridae; genus Protopterus; species Protopterus annectens. The sequence goes on along the minus strand of NC_056730.1, from coordinate 746,052,840 downwards.
ACAGGTAAAGGGTATTAACATATGTTGAGTGGGGGATGTAGTTATAATGTCAGACTGAGTGAATTAAGTTTATAAATACATCCCCTACCTCACATATGTTAATACCCGTTAGCTGTAATACGCGATGTCGGTGTAGTGTGTTGTCGATGGAGTAAGTGTCGGTTATTTAAAGTGTCGATGCTGTGAGGTTTCGTTAAATTCGTGATACAGGGCTGGTTGTCGATGTACTCAGTTGTCGACGGTGTAACATGAACGCCCCCCATATATAGGTATGGATGTGTATAATAGATATAAATATATATATATATATATATATATATATATATATATATATATATATATATATATATATTATACAGATATACAGATACCCAAGTGTAGACATATATATAAACACATATATACATTATATATATCTACACATATATAGATATATACCTATATGCACATGTCTACATATATACAAACACACACAAATATATATGTATGTAAATACATGTCCCCTATATTATCACCACAGTGCTGCATGCTATGTGCAAGGGAACAGCACACATAGCAATATACACAGATATCTACAGCTGTCAGTGTGTGCAACATTGATGGGTATGTCACATGTTAACCCCTTGCTGGGACCACATTACCATTGTCTGTGAAGTATGGAATGGGAATATGGGGAATATGGCAGGTATAGTTGTGGAGGTGGTTAGGGTTGGTAGATATAAAGGACAGCCTACAGGAGTGGTATGTGGCATATGTGGTGGGTAAACACCCTGGATGGTGTGTGTGGTCTATGATGTGGACACCCCATGGGCCCCAATATGGACATGATGGGAACAAGCCTCCCACCCACTGCAACTCACAACAGCAGTCCACGTCCCGAAGGTGCCTGGCCTGGAGGCTGAGCATGTGGGCCCTGTGAATGTGTACTGGGTGCCTCAAGGCAATGTAGCACATCCCACATGTCTCTGTGGAGCCCGTTATGGAACAGACCTCAGACATGAACTCGGGGACAAGATCATGTCTGTGTGTGCCTCTGGGGGGGGGACAACATCACCTGATTTGGTTCCACATGAAGGTATTGCTGGACCAGTACATGAGGAGGCCCCAGGGTGGGTCATACATGTGATGTGGCCTGGTAACATGGGCAGATGAGTTTGGAGTGGTGGTTCTGCTGGCTAGTAGTACATATACATGCTATTGTGTCACTGTTACAGAACATATGTTGGTAGTAATAGTCTACACAATCCCGGAACATGTCCAACAGCATGCATAGATAACCCCAATAACACAGAATGTCAGATGTGCAGCAACAATCTAGTAAGCATATCACAGGCATATATGGAACCATAGTGTCCCTGTCAATGGCATGCAGGTGAATAGTCTGTAACAGGCCAACAATGACAGTTTCCACACAGGGAACATGGCTACAAGCACATTGCACCAAGTGTGGTACAATACAATATCTGCCCCACTGGTAGGTAAGCTGTAGCCATACCTGTTGAGTTGTGTGTACGGTTTGTTGTCACTGATATGGTGGTGGGGTGACAGTGATGTGTATTAAGAACTGTGGTAACCTTGCTGCATGACTTGCTCACAAATGTGTCCATCTTTATGTCTTTCAGGCAAGATGTCCCATGGAAGGCTTCTGGCATACTCAGCTGCTGAGAACAACAGTGTGGTGAACCACCTAATACAGCACTACCCTGTCTTGTTTGGTTGGGCTGCCCATGATCAGCAGGAGCGGACCAACCTGTGGAACAACCTAGTCCACAGGGTCAATGATGTCAGACTGCACAACCACAGTTATGATAAGGTCCGTCATCATTGTTCTGACCTGCTTTGAAAAGCTCATTGGCATGGTGCTGCAGTCTGGGGGGATCACCTCACCACAGGGGAGGCCATGCCATCCATCCCCCCTGACACGTGTGGAGGAGCTCCTAGCCACACTTGTGGCACCTGCCCGTCTGCATAGCCATCAACTGCTGGACTCCTTTGTTGAGGTGGGTGCTACCCACACACCAGCTGAGGAGCATGCAGGTAAGGCCACAGGGCACCTCAGTAGACCACTGTTGCATATACATCCGCATCTGTACAGTTAGATCATGCATATCTGACATCATAGATATAGTTTGTTGCTGCATAGTAGTGATAAACAGATGTGCATATGTGCTAGTATTGTGGACATGTACTGTTGATGTATTGTAATCTGCAACCACCCTGTAGCAATGCCACAGGTGTGGTCACTGACTTTGCATCTGTCACCCTCTTATGTAGGTCCCTCCGGTATACCACCAAGGCAGCAGCATGTAGCTGGTGAGTATGGTTTATGTAGATGCTTGCCAACACACCAGGCATGTAATGGCTATGGTATATTCCATGCACACATCTAACACACCTACCCTGAATGCATGCTGTACATTTGCATGTATTGTTACTGTTAAATGCACGGCATCACAGCGGTGACTATGATGGGGTATTGGAAAAGTATGTCAGGCACCTGCAAGATAACTAACATCCTGTCATTGCAGAATGTGTCCACAGGGAGTAACATAATGGTAGGAGACATGGCCTACAGTACGGACATGTTCAGAACAACACCCGTATACAGTGCAACACCAGTATATACCTGTAGGACAATGGCAACTGTTGCAGAGTTACACTATGGCATAAAGTATTACTGTGGTTCACATTATCAGCTATGACTAGGCTGTAACATGTGGTGTTCACTGCATGGGACAATGCAAACTGACACACATGTGTAGGCCTTACTTGTCAAGCATCTGCAAAAAGGCTGAATGTGTGGGGGGGGTGTTAGCATGACACACCAGTGCACTGCAGCAGGGATCCTAAGGATGCTAAGAATGGGTGTATCTGCACATAGTCAGGTTCAGGAACTGTGGCAGATGTAACCCTACCCCCACAGCAATAGTGATGGCAGTGTGTGAACACCAAGGGATATGCACATGAGTAGACCTTGCAATCATGCAGATTAGGGGGACATGTGTAGGGCAGACTGAATATACACTGGCAAATGCAGATGGCCCATGCTAGTATACCCCTGCCAGGAGTAGTGAGTGCTGTAGTACACATAACAATAAGTGCAACAAACCATCATGATAAGGGTGTGCATGCATATGCCCACACGGAGTGTATGGATTGCGGTCAGCATCCACACACCTAACACCATTCCTTAGACACTGTATGTGAAAGTACCAGACATATGTTACATATCGGGCTCATGTACTGTTAATATATGCGGTGATGTGGTCCCATGGCATATCAAGGAAGGATGCGTCATATCAATAAAGGTGTGTACATCCCCATAGCCATGGTATGCTTTGATGGTTGTCAGTGTAATGGTATTGGATTGGTCATACATTGTCCGCTGATGTTGAGAGCTGTAAATCAGACATCAGGCATTCACAAATAACATCTGTCCACATATCATCCCAAGTATGTGTTGCTGAAAAACATAGGGGCTGTGAGCATGAAAACTGACATAACTGACACAGTACTACACATTCAGCAACTAGTTGTACACATGTAGAGTGTGGTGCACAGTACATGGCAGGGTGCAGAACAGGTGCACAGCAATACTGTGCACATGGGTGCAGTGGTATCCAGGGGAAGGGGCATCACCTAGTGACACAGCACATGCATCACACACATGTATACTGTTGCTAGCATGGATTGACTATAGCTGCACTGCATGCTGTTGTGTACCATATGTTATTCATATTGACAGATGGGTAATAGGAGGACTGTGTGTACTATCATTGTGCAACCTCACCTGTGTGTGTGTGTGTGTGTGTGTGTTTGTGTGTGTGTGTTTGTGTGCGCGCGCATCCTGGTGGGTATTTTTTTGTCTGTAGGGTCACTCTGGTGAAGTGGAGGGAGGTTGATGCATGTAGGATTCGTGTGTGCATATGTGTGTGTGTTTGTGTGGGTGGCCATGTATGCACATGTGTGGTTGTGGGGTTGTTCATACAGCAGTACCTCCCTTTGGGATCATGCAGTACGTAGACATGGACTGCCACATTACACACCAGGAATACTTGTCATGTATGTAATCACAGGATAGTATAATATGGTCTGTAGCATGGAACAGGCATTGAGAGGGGAGGTAGACACCAGGTATACCCTTAATATCACATTCAGCAGAGAGGTGACCGACAATCCACGTATGTAGCACTACAGATGCATTGGGAAATTACTAGTCAATACCAGGGAGTGTATCCATATATTACAGTTGTCACATGATAGGCTGATTGAACAGCATATCTGGCATGTACTGAGCACTACATACACATGACACTCCAGTATGTGATATTATGGAGTGAACATACTAGCCCCCACATATGGGGCCATGCTCATGATGCCCAGGCATACACAGGGTGAACACTGAATGACAGCAGTGAGGCCATCTAAAACCACTACACACAGGTCAGGCAGGTAATGTAGTAACAGGTCTTGTGTTGTGATCACTTGTCTAGGCATTTAGAGGACTGATATGTTAATGAAAGGTATCAATGACTGTATGTTACCAAGTGTGATGCAGGATGGGGAATGCATGGAAATATACGTGGGATTGTCTGTAAAGTCACAGACAGGTAAGTATTAAGGTGGTGTGTGTGTGTGTGTGTGTGTGTGTGTGTGTGTGTGTGTGTGTGTGTGTGTGTGTGTGTGTGTGTGTGTGTGTGTGTGTGTGTGTGTGTGTGTGTGTGTGTGTGTGTGTATACTGTTATACAATGCTGAACATGTTTTAAAGTGAGTTTATTGTTTTCCCCCACAGGTGGTAAGGTGGGTCACGCAATCTGATGTTGGTGTCCATACAGACACCGAAGATGATGATAGTACTGAGAGGCACAGGTGGGGTTCTCAGGGGCCGAAACAGCACCATCATTTGACATCCTCCTTTTAGCCACCCCAACCCCGCACACAGTTTCAATGCCTATACATACCCCATCACCAGTGGCCATAGCAGAGGGATAGCTGGCATTTGGTGGCAGTGCACAGGAAAGTGTGATGACCATGCCTACTGTGTCTTGTTGCAGCAGGCATAGCCGGATGTCTGACAGGGCACCATATAGGCAGATGTCCCAGGGTGCTCATGGTAGGGCCACTGATCATCATGCTCCAGGCATACATGACACAGCTGGTACCAGCAGGTGCATGTTTCAGGCTGCCAATGCAGTGCAGGCACATATGGAAAGTTACACCACCCAGTGCCTGAGGCTGCAGAGGGCTGCTCTCACATCTGCAAGTGACAACTCCCGTGAACTGTCTGGTGCCATCCGTGTGTTAACTGAACTCATGGATAGATGGTCAGTGAGATGATGGCCCTCATCGACCGTGGTGGGAATGCGGCGATGGCAGCGTGGACATAGGCCAGCAACACCAACAGCTGGCAGTAAATATGGATGTGCTAGGACACCAAGGGGCTCCCATAGTGGCATTACTAGCCCCTGTACTGTGGGGGGGGCGCTGTCCCTACCACATCACAGCAGGCTATGAGCAGGTCGTCCTGGCAAGTCCCAGGAGGGACCTGGTTCTAGCAGACATTTGTAATCATCAGGTGAGAGCAGCACATTAAGGCCTGTACCTGGATGTGCCGACAGAACTGCTGGCAGGCACAGTCCACATGGTCATGTAACGTATTGTAAGGAGTAAAGTGTAATGCATATATGTCAGGTAGTGTAGCCATCCAGCAATGATACATTATAGCTGTTAGTAACACTGGTTGATTGTGGTCTCTATAATGTTATCCATTTGTGCTGTAGGTGTACATATGTCAACACAAGGATGGTCTGCGGTCATATTCCACAATGAGGTATGGCACTGTGGTGACACCATGGCTGTGACATATTTGGAGTACAGTTGAACACATATCATAGGTTTGTATAGCAGTTATTGCCTGTGCCACATGGACAGGTGTCCCACTGGGGTGTGTATAATCTGCAACCTGATGTAGACCCATCCACATACATGCACATTCTTACTTGGCAACACTGGGACTAGACACCTACCTAGGTATGTAGTGATACTGAAGTGTGTGGCTTCCATTGCACACAACACACAGTGTTTAGGGTGAGATGTGTTCCAGGTTGCATATTACATGCAGAACATCCCCAGACATGTACAGTATGCTAATGGGGGTTATAATGGGTGTATATGGACAATGCATAGTGTGATATAGCTTCATATACACATTAACAGACACATAACAGGCAGACACGCATCTGAGAGACATGGGCCTATCACTGCTAACTTACTTGACCATGTGTCCAATGTGTTACAGGTAGGCGGCACATAGCACATTCATAACTGGCCTGGATTCTGGTATCAGTTACCTGTATGCTTGATGGTGACAATGGTAACCATAACATGGTACATGGGACATATCCTGGGTGTACCTTGGTGTAATGACAGTGTACACAGCACCCACATCCACCAGTGGATATTGTACTCCCTGAAACCCATGATGACAATCTGACATACCCACCATCACACATTGGCCACAACTGCGACACAACACATTGTATATCCCAACATTGGTACTACAGGGATGTGCATCTAATGCACATGCCACATGTATAATAGGGTGTTGCATTGTCATGCCTCACCTATGGGCAGCAACAACACTATCTGTACTACTGTGTAGAAATGGGTATTGTAATAGGAGTATGTGGCCTCAGAATGCTGTACCCTACAGATATATGGACATGCACACATACACACACTTGCCAGAATACAATGGGTATCCCATGCTTATCAACCCATTTGTACAACACTGTTGTGCTGGTACTGCAAGGCTCCTGTAGCCGGTATGGAGAGGAGCTTAACAGGGTACATGTAATGTCCCATGCAGCAACAGCCACAACTGACTATGGCAATGGGTGTTGGGGTGGTTGTGAAGGCCCTCATTGAATTCCCAAGTACAGGTGTGCTAACACACAGACACTGCTATACTCAGTCATGCACACTTACACATGTCAGTACTGGGATGCATCGCTGCAGGTGGTCATAGCTGTGTACCTAGCTATTATCCAAGGAGAGATGGGTTGTGTAGGGGTTGTGTCTATAGTGGTATCCTGCCACCTGCCATGTGACAGCAGGCAATCTATCAACAGACACTAGACCCTCTGAGTGAGACTGACATGCATCAGCTAATCCTCCAGGTGCCTCCTGCACATGGCCACTGAGGTGATCAAGTTGACATGTATGCAATATGCATTACAACACATGGTTAGTGTCTGTGATGGAGACCTGTACCCAAGCATGTTCTGTTGACTGTGGTAGTGTAGTGGAGGTACCCGTGGCATGTGGTGCATATAGGGTGTTATCTCCAATATGTGCCATTTCTTACACAGTTGGTTAGACATGCCAGTGTCAATCAAGCTTAGGTTGCCTTTACATATCCCAGCTGGATACCTGCCATCTGCTCTTCTGTACAGGTACTGACAGTCATCAGCTTGGCAAGTAGCTATGCAGTAGCATGAATGTGTTGACAGATAGATGTTTGACAACAATATTTATGCCATAACTACATGTCAGGAGCCCTCACTAACATGTGTTGTACAGATGGTAGGAGTTATATACTGTGACACAGCTCGCACACCAGGGATACAACAGGAAGGCCTCAGAGTTCAGCTATGCCTGCAGGTGTGCCTGTTGTCAGTACAACATTTAGCACTCTACTCTTGCCTAGGTAAGCACTGTCAACAGTAGTACCTCCATGGTACACTACATGCCAGTGTGACAGCACGTACCCTGGGCTACTACCCCTGTATGTAACACATTCACATGGATAACAGTGCTGTACAGGCCTCATGTACATCTGGGTCCCACACATGACACTCACACCCCTTGCTACTGTAATGACAGCACATAGGCGCATGTATTGTACATGGCATTACATACAGTTATTAAAGATGTCATTACCCTGCTATGTTATCAGACTAGGGTGTGAGCACTGGTTACCAGAGCTGCAACATGCTTAGCAGGTATCAACATTGCTGCAATATAACAGCTAAGCTGATTTGCGCACTGGTAAGTGAAGTATACACTGTGTAAGCACCCGTATGTTTACCCTTAGCTTAGCACTGCTTAGCTTCATGCAAACACAAGCAAACATGCTTAAAGCTGCTTAAAACTGCCTTAACCACTCTGTATCCAACAGCCCTTGTCCTGCCCAGCAACAAAATGAACAGCCCTTGCAGGTCTTGAACCCAGAACCCTGTAAACTGTAGTCACGACACTTAACCACTACACCATGACCGCTGTGAAGACAGCTGTTGTTTTTCCAATATATCTGTCAATACACATAGTGATTAGTTTTGAACAATTACCTTTACTACAATTGTGTAGTACGTATTATTAATATGACTGTTGCATCACATATGTTGTTTTATCATAATGTTCACATAGCAGATACATATGGTGAGATACATCTGGGAGGGTATACACAACTGTGAGGTTTACATATGACAGGAATATGGATATATACATATAATAGGTTGATATATGTCTATATGTACATACACATGTATATTCTTACATATGTCTGTATACACATCTGTATAGTGCAACATATATATGGCCATGTATACATCTCTTCATATGTACACACACACACACATATATATATATACATATAGCTATATATGTATGCACATCCTATGTGTACAGATATGCCTATTTATGTATATATATATATATATATAGATAGATAGATAGATAGATAGATATCTATAACTATATGTGCATACATATCTATTCTTTTATACCTATTACTGTCAACATATATGTAAAAATCCATATGCATATGTGCATATGTATCTCTATCTGTATATGTGTAGACATATATTGCTGTGTATATGTATATATCTAAGTATTTATATATATATATATATATATATATATATATATATATGTATGTATATATATATATATATATATATATATATATATATATATATATATATATATATGCACATATACATATCCATCTATGCATGTCAATATGTATATGTGTATATATCTATATAGATATATGGATAATTATATATACATATATGTTCACCATATGTCCTGAACATGGAGTGGAGCCCTACCTCAGCCCCAATATTCCCAACCTCTTGGTGCAAGGGTGCAAGGGTGATGTCAATTATGTATTGCAGGTATATATGTAGACTATTGCTACTGTAATAGGGGTTGTCTTCACAGACATGTTGTGTGTGGGAGGTCACATCTGCTTTTAACATGTTTGCCATTGGCTATTGACAGACATCCTAAGGACATCATAGTACAGTACCACTGCTAACACAGTAATGATCCTTTGGACTACAGCAGAGATATGTCCAATAAATGTGGACAGTCTGACGCACTCTGGTCAGTCCAGAGGCATACACAGAACCCCTTAGTGCAAGACATGTGGACTAAGCCTGACAATATGGATGTTAACAGCCATGTAGATGGGTATATCACGTAAATACTGATATACATTTACCCCCATAGGTTATGCATTCACACACCCCTGTCTGTCCTGACACATAATAACCGCTAGTACAGAGGTGCCATTGCCACGTACTGCCCACTAGTTATTGACATACATCTGTACAACATCTCACTGCTTTGTCTGACATACACGACTGTTATGGTGGCCTGGCAGCACAACATCTCACTGCTTTGTCTGACATACACGACTGTTATGGTGGCCTGGCAGCAGTACATCTGGCAAGTATCTGGATATAATATCACACTGGGTAAGTACACTAAGCTGCTAGGCATGTAACAAAGCACTGTGTAGGCTACAGGCAGACTGCCACAACACTGGCCTACATTTGATATCGAGGAATACACATGTATCTGCATATATAGCAGGCTCTACAGGCATGTCACAGCACAGAGTAACAGACACCTGTGTGAAAGTGCATAACCACAACCAATGTGAACACAGCCACAGCCACATATTGCACGCTAATGTAATATTACAGTATATGGACTATGTGATCAACACCATCCTCATATGTGCCACTCACACACTAACCCTACATATATTGGGCCACTACACAGTGTGGTCCAATGCCTGTCTGTGGTATGGGATATGTAAGCTGATAGAGCAACATACAGTTGAGCAGCATGTAACATCAGATAGAACAGGACCAAGAACAATGACATCTACCACAGTCTGCACACAGGCCAAGGTACATATTCACAACACACACACTGTCAGCAATCACCATACATACACAGACCTCAGTACTGTACACACAACCACATAATGCCCAGGTTATGCCCTCAAATATAACCCCTACTATACATAACATGTGTAGCAGTCTGATATCTCACTGGCTTGTTATCAGATATGATGTTGATAAATTATGGCATACAGAACATATGCACCTCTTACTGCATGACATATGTACAAAGGTTGACAGAGTTCTGGCTGGAGACACAAACACTGGGCCAATATTGACATGTTGCTGTGATAACCTCATACATTTACTGTTGTAACAGAGTTTGTTGTGACATATGTCCTATGAGGGATATGAAGTCAGTAACTCTCATGGATGTCACCATGTACTGACTGCTATCCTCACACTATGTTTCTGCAGTTCACAGATAGGTGCTTTGTGAGTAAACCAAGAAACAAAAGGCACCACACACTGCCCAGTCTGTAGATGACCCTACAGATGTGGGTTTCCTCAGAAACATAGCACTGTCATGACAGGTATTAAAACATGTAGACCAGCCATATCCACACACACCCTGTAAAACCAACCTTACACCAAATGCAGAACAGCAACACTTACATTCTGTAGTCATGTCAGGCACATCCCCCTCCTGTGTGTTGGCCTGTTTCCACGTGTTTGTTGTTAGAGGTAAATCCCCAATCCATCTTTTATGCTGATTGCCAAACACCAGATCTAGGTCCCGCTCACAGTGAATGAAAAGGCCCAACACCAACATGATGTTCCTAGATATTGGAGTGCGTTTCCATGCAATTGGCTATGGGAATATTACCGCAGCTGTTCCACATGCAATCAGCTAGAGGAGGGCTGCAATTCATGCAGAGGCCATCAGCTGGTCATGAGCATCACTTACAAAACACATGCTGCTGCCTAAGCAAAGCAGGTGTAGTTCTCCACATCCACCAGATAGGGAGTGTGAGAGGCAGACAGGGGCAAGGATAAGTCAGGGAGGGGTGGGAGAGAAAAACCTAAGCATGCTTGTGCCACACACCTACCAGTACAGGGTATCAAACCCCTGACTGACTACATATCACTATCACATGTCTATGCAGTTATTGGATGTGCCACATAGCTTACATGTTGAGGAGCTCTCCAAACACATATGTGATGGTGAGTGACATCTGCAACAGTGATATGGTAGTGATACGGTAGGTGTATTCCTCGTGCTTGTCTGTATGAACAGGTGTCAGTGTCAACACAGCCACACTCTCTCAGGGACTCACATACATTGACACAGTTGGCAGGTCAGGAATACACTTCCTCACTAGTTAGTTTGCCGCAATACAGTACTGTGCAGGTATCACATGCACCACAGAGGTTATCAGGAGATTATATGGGCAAAGGGTATGTGGAGATGTCTGACATCAGACAGCATGCTTCAGTATGCCAATGGGGGTTGTAGTGGGTGTGAATGTGGTCAAAAGCGTCATACACCACACACGCAGACAAAGGGTGCCAGTACTGACATGCATGCATGCATTGCTTCACGGGTGCATAGTGGTTGATTGTGCCAGAAGGCTATAAAAGGCTAGATGAAAGGTATACCTTGGCATCAGGCCACAGGACAATGGTCTGCAGTTTGGCTCAGGGGTGTAGTGTCTGGATTGGCCCACACAAGTGGGTATTGTATTCACCATCCAGTCACCTGGGTAGCTATTGCGTGTGGCCAATGCTGTCCAATGCTTGCCATGCATGTGTTCTTTAGTCCATGACATGGACCCTGTCTGGGATGTGCACATGTCTCACATGCATGTACAGTGACATGTAAAACTGTATCTGGGGTGTCTGGCCCATGTTGTGTACACAGATTGTTATAATCAGATGTGCCTGTCCTGGCCTCATGTGCTGGGAACAGGTAATGGACAGCAGGTTGACCCTGCACCTACATTGATAGCATGATACAGGTATTCCCTGGTGTCAGTGACATCTGTCCATACAGGGCATGTGTATAAGGCATGGTATGTCCTTTGTGGGTCACATTTGATGGCACCACAGGTGTTGCAGATGTCTAGTGGGGAGCATAGTGAAGGCACACTGTCTGCATGTATGTGTGTATTTTACTGATGGACAGAGTGCCATGCCCTCAGCCGTCCACTGCAATCACACCATGGTTACTATCTGTGGGTAATATGCAAGGTACTACCAATATAGCAGTTGTTGCCTAGGCAAGTGTGTTTGTGTATGAGACATGGGTTGAGAGTGTTCTCTGTGTAATACATGGGTTGCTAAATTTGTTTGCCAGGCCTTAATGTCACATGTAGGGGTATGGATTGCCACTCCAGCCTCTTGGCTATTTCACATCTCTTATCCTTGTAAGGTGGACATTGTGGCATATAATAGGGCCACCATATAAGAAATTTGCAAAACCCACTCCACAATGAGTCCAGTTGTTACACACTTACAGCCACCTCCACACAGGATACAAATGACAAAGACAGAAACACACACACCTGCCATGTCTGGGATTAGAACTCCTACCTAGCTAGTTTATTACACTACAGCATTACTCAGTTATAGGATGCGCCATGGAGATTACTGGAGTACTCCTTCCCCAAAGGTGTACTTCACAGTGAAAGACATCAGCAGGCTTTCCAAAGTAGGGCATTTGAATTGTAATGTGTGACTAGCCTAAAAAGCATTGCTCCCTACACAGACATAGAAACACACAAACATCCACACTTGCCATGTGTGGGAATAGAACCCCTACCAAAGTACTATATCACACTACAGCATTACGCTGTTATAGGACACGCCATGGAGGTAACTGGGCTACACCTTTTCCAAAGGTGTATTTCATAGTGAATGCCATCAGCAGCCTTGCCAAAGTAGAGCATTTGAATTGTAGTGAGTGTGACTAGCCTAAAATGCATTGCTGCCTACACAAATAAACACACACACAAACATCCACACTTACCATGTGTGGGACTAGAACCCCTACCAATGGACTATATCACAATACAGCATTACGCTGTTATAGGATGCACCACAGAGATTACTGGGCTACAACTTTCCTAAAGGTGTATTTCACAGTGAATGACATCAGCAGCCTTGCCAAAGTAGAGCATTTGAATTGTAGTGAGTGTGACTAGCCTAAAAAGCATTTCTCCCTGTACAGATAGAGACACATACACACAGAAACAAAGTTGCCATGTCTGGGATTAGAACTCCTACCTAACTAGTTTAGCACACTACAGCATTACACAGTTATAGGATGCTCCATGGAGATTACTGGGTTACACCTTTCCCAAAGGTATATTCCACAGCAAATGACATCAGCAGTCTTGCCAAAGTAGGGCATTTGAATTGTAGTGAGTGTGACTATCCTAAAAAGCATTGCTCCCTACACAGACAGACACACACACACAGTTGCCACATCTGGGATTAGAACTCCTACCTAACTAGTTTATCACACCACAGCATTATGCAGTTATAGGATGTGCCATGAAGATTACTGGGCTACACCTTTCCCAAAGGTTTATTTCACACTGAATGACATCAGCAGTCTTGCCAAAGTAGGGAATTTGAATTGTATTTAGTGTAAAAAATAATTGCTCCCTATACAGTCAGAGGCACACACACATGCAAACACACACACACACACACACACACACACACACACACACACACACACACACACACACACACACACACACACACACACACACACTAGCCATGTCTGGGATTAGAACTCCTACCTAACTAGTTTATCACGCTACAGCATTACCCTATTATAGTATGAGCCACGGAGATTACTTGGCTACATTTTTCCCAAAGGTGCATTTCACAGTTAATGACATCAGCAGACTTGCTAATGTAAGGCATTTGCATTGTAGTGTGTGACTAGTCTAAAATGCATTGCTTCCTACACAGACAGAGACACACACAAGCACACACACAGTTGCCATGTCTGGGATTAAAACTCCTACCCAACTAGTTTATCACAGTATGCAGTTTTAGGACATGCCACAGAGATTATTGGGCTACTCCATTACCAAAGGTGTATTTCTAAGTGGATGACATCAGCAGGCTTGTCATAGTAGGACTATGGGGAGGGCAGTGTGTGTGCATGGGCCATAACCCATTCATCTAGAGGTTGACACACCACATGCAGGCACATGCAGGATTATATTCCACAGGTACGTGTATACAGCTGCTAGACAACTACTGCCTCGTACAGTCATGATGCACAGCTAGCACTTGCACCACACAGTCTGTAATGCTGATGGATACCAGTAGCTAATTTCTACAGTGAGTGACATTTACACATAATGTGGTTGTAGCTATTTGGCTGTGTGCTGGGTGGGACAGGCCTCATGATGGATGGCTCTTTGTCACAGTCACTCTCTTCCACACATCTATGTATGTCTACTTTTGGCATATTATAGTGTGTTGTCCTTGAATACATGTATGTATTACTATCCAATGTGTGTGCAAAGCATGGCTGTTGCATACTGAGGAGTGCATGAAATAACATCTGCAACTGTCAGATATGCATGGCCGACTGTTGTTTGCTGACATGGGCTTCATTTGTTTATGTGTGTCAGCATGCCCAGTATGATATTTCAGTATGTTGTTGTCTGACATTGCCTTCATTTCTCTAAGTGTGTGAGCATGCCCAATATGCCCTTCTGTACTGGATGTGTGGATCCATTCCAGGTAGTTTGTACTCCAGTGCAGACCTTTGTATTGTACATCTACAGGTAGCAAACTGTTTCTGCAGGATATCCATAGATCATTTGGCAATATGGGGTCAAACTGTGCAAGGGATAGTGTGTAATGTAGGTTATTGTGTCTGTGCTGCTTCTGCTACATGGTACTGGTGTTAGCAGAGATATTCTGACATATGTACTGTTATACACTGTGATGTTGAATGTCCTCAAGTACTGTCAGCTGGTAATTCTTGCTCGCAGTGATGTCCTTGGGGAACAAGGGTGAATGCAGCTGTGTCCAGTATTGTGGGCAAATACCTACATATTCATGGAAAGTAATGCCATTCTGGAGGGGGAGCTGCAGACACTTGCTGCTGGGTCTGTGTATCCGGTTCAGTGCCTTGGTACAGTGCTGGCAGAGGATACCATACTTGTACATCCATCGACATGACAGTATGGGCCTATTTTGCTGTGGCAATACCTCACAGCTGTACAGATTCACACAAGTTACCCATAAGCAGGGGACTTATGTCAGGACATTACCCCTATTGTAGTGTCTGGGCAGGTTTATAGCCACCCATTTATGTGTTTGCACACAGCTGTGTTGGACCTTGCACATTTCATGCTGTCCATGCTCCCACCTCACTCCCATTATTCTATCCTCTTCCATACATTATGCATACATTCTCTGATACTTTCCCTAAGGTTATCACAGTTGTGTTTTGATGTTGGCCCACAGTTCATGCAGTGGGACATGGTGGACATGTTACTGTGGTTTGTCCACATGGCCTTGCATATGGCTTATTTATTTATTTTATTTTTATTTTACATTTGTTGACCGGGCTAGTCCAACTGGATAATTTCCATTTTCAGTGGAGGCCCGGGGAGAAAAGCTCCAAGATAAAACAAGGTTATAAAAATTAAATCATTTACAATAATTACATATGTTACAGACATTGAGCAACAATGCTTACATCTCAGTCTAGGTCAAGTAATAAAAAGACATAGTACTATCCACATATTGAGAGAGACAGTAATTCTTTACAGTACAATTATGTGAGGATGGGATATTACATATTTTAAACTGTATATTCATAGTTGTAAAGGACATTTTTTTTTTTTTTTAGTAGTACAGTAATTAGGTCCTTTGATATCCCAGAGAAAGGTTGCAATTTAGATTTCTGGGAATATAATAGAAGAAAGAAAAAAGTAGATTAGTCTGGATTTGTACAGGAACAGAGCCAAAAGTTGTTCAGATGTAAAAGAAGTTGTTTTTTGAAAAGAGGAAAGGAGGCTAGTGAGGTGATGTGTGAGGGGAGGTTATTCCATATTTTGCCAACTGAGTTGGAGAAAAGGCAGTTACCTGCTGAATTTGTAATTCTAGTTGTGTTGACCTGTAGCTTTTCGGCGGAGCGCAGCTGTTTCAAGTTATTATAGGGGATTAGGAGGTTATTAAGAGCAGGTGTCTTTAATGGTTGATACATAATGTTATGAGTTATTAAGAGTTGTTGATATATGAGCTTGTTAGGAAGTTCTAACCAGTGTAAGTGTTTTAAGTTAAGACAGTGGTGAGTTCTATACTGGGATGCTGTGGCTGTGGAGTGTGTTATGTTGTTATTTTGGTGTCCATGACATAACATGCATTGGCAGTATGTGTGACACACAGGCCTTTGGCATAGGCCTGTAGACCATTTAGTGGTGATGCAGGCCAGCTGTGGCAGGCTGTTGCATTCTGTCAGTCCTACAGTCCCAGACCGCCATACAGTATATTTCCCTGGGGTGACAGTGTAGGTGTGCTAGGTGTTCATGCGAATACTTTCTATCAGTAATGATCAGGTGGAGTGGATGATGGCAGGGTGCTATCTACAGCTAGGGGCAGACCTGCATGGGACACCTGCACTGCATGCTGCATTTTTTTGCTATTGCCATATACAGGTGGGGGTCATATTCCCAATAGCAGTGATATGACCAGAGAGGTACCTGTGGGTGGCGTTTGGGTGAGCTGGGTGCATGTGTGCTATGGACACTACATACATATGACACACAGATATGCATGGAGCACTCCAGTTATGCTGGCATGTGCAGGTACATCAGCTGTTTCCCAATACATCAGTTCTATCACCTTTGTGATCTACAAGTGTTCAGGCAGATGACACCGGTATTCCTTACTACAGGCCCAGATAATGTGATGCACACCTGTATGTACAATTCCAAGTGTGTGTCCATTTTACAGTTACACATTATATACTGTATGTCTGGGGTACTTTCCCTTGTGTACTGCTTGTATATCTAGCCAAACAGCCATGCCATGTCAATCTGTCAGATGGTGACACATATTACCACCATACATTTGCAATGGCTTACTGCTAGCATGTGTTATACTGGTGGGAATTGTCTTTGGCACTGCAGTTGTGAAGACTTGGCCCTGTCATCAGCAGTAGTGGGCAATGGCCACCAGATCATACCTCAACATGCATACATACTGACCACTCTCTCAAAATATGAAACACACACCAACCTAACACACACATACCTGCATATTGTACAAATAGTACAATCTATCCTGCTAACTTGGCCACCTCTGGGCATCTGTGCTCCACTGGTATTATACCTACACATACATGTTACTACATTTCTACATAGGATTGGGGAACACCTGACTGTTACTACATGTCAACATAGGATTGGGGGGGCACACCTGACTGTTACTACAACTCTACATAGGATTGGGGTGGGCACACCTGACTGTTACTACATGTCTACATAGGATATGGGGGGGGCACACCTGACTGTTTCCACATTGCTACACAGGATTGGGGGCACACCTGACACACACAACTCAGTTAGTTTCTGCTCCTCCTTTCCCCTTTCCACTTTACAAAAAAAAATGTTTCTAAGCTTGTTTCCTGCCTCTCCTGTAAGTCGTCTAGTCCAGATACAGATTTGCTGTATCCAGGACTGTAATCTTCTGAGCCCTCAAGCCTTTCTCTGTTGGAGGGAAGCCTTCTAGCTTAATTTTGTTTCTTAGAACTAGCAAGTTTTCTAGTTTCAGCACTCAAATCTGTTTCTTTGAGCTCATCACTTGTTCAGAACTCATTGTAAGCACTAAATAAGCTACAAAGTACTACAGCACTCAACTTTCCTCACTTGTCTAGAGGAAAACAGTTTTTTGTACTTAATAAATAAGCACCTATCCAGGCATGTCTAAGGGTCAGCTCCCAGTGTTTTCTCCTGTCTATCTGATAAATCTGGGTATCTTGGGGCAATGCAGCAATTGTCTCATGTACACAGACAACTCTCTCCTCCCACCACCCAACACTACAACCTGTGAGAGATGCACTTATATAGCCAAACTGGAAGCAAAGCGCTCTTCACCCAAGAATGGACTAGGCAGTCAAGAGGAGAAGGTAAACACTTGCAACACATCACACTCATCACATAGTCCCTCAAAACCAACACCACCAAAACACATACATAGAAACACAAAACACACACCTATATTCATGGAGGCTCTCAAATAAATCTACCCAAGCAACAGGGACCTCCAAAGCAAAATGCAAGCAACCTCCAACCCCCCCCAACACAGCCCAAATGACAAATAGTCCACAAACTCAGTGTGCCACTCAACCACAGCCCATAAGGCATAACAACATACCCAGCACTCTAGTCATAGGTGACTCTATAGTCAGGCACACTGATGTTCCACTCACCAGGCTAAACAAGGAGAAAGTTACTGTCAGCTACCTGTCAGGTGCCAGGATCCGCCACATAATGCATGCACTCAGGTCACTCCACAACAAGTACAAATATGACTCTGTCATTGTCCATGTTGGTGTGAATGACCTGAGATGTACTTCCCTGGACTACATGAAAAGAAACATAGAGGAGCTGTCCGATCTTGTAGCCCAGGCAGATATGACCCTAGCCCTGAGTAGCATCCTGCCATCACCCAGAATGATGCCACAGTACAAGGACAAAATGATTGACTTCAACAATAGTCTAAGCTTCTGGTGTCATTCTAAGGGGATCCAGTATCTATCTGCATGGGATGACATAATCAACAAACCACGATGCTTTGCCAGAGATGGTCTGCACCTGTCACCCTTGGGATTCCGGATACTGGCTAAGGCTCTTGCCACCCCTATAGTGCCTTTTTAAGCAAGATTCAAATGACAAATTCACCACCATAACAGGTGCAAGCAAGCAAAATCTGAGGGTATTGCTACTTAATGCTAGAAGTCTAAACCTCAAAATAAACTCACTCGAGGCACTCCTTAAAATGGAGAACATCGACATCTGTGCAGTGACAGAGACCTGGTTCAAGGCTCCAGAGAGCACCCCTGCATTACCACACCTTTCGGCCACCTAACCTAGAACAAAGCACTAAAGGTGGAGGTGTGTCCATATTCATTAAGGATATTCACACCTCCAGGCTAGTTGCTCAGCATAATGCATCTGAGATTATCCAAGTGCAACTAACTCTGGGCAAGACCGCAATCCAAATTGCAGCTCGCTACAGATCCCCCACAATGCCCCAGGATTCCCACTCCTCATTTCTTGATACACTGGAAAATATTAGGGTACAACCTAACACCCTAATAATGGGCAATTTCAACTACCCCACCATTAACTGGGAAAACTACTCATGTACCAACTCTTGTGCTCAACATTTTCTGGAATTCATAAATTCCAATGCCTTGAAACAACTTATCCACACCCCCACCAGGGGCAGCAATATCTTAGAACTGGTCATTACCAACATGGGCAACCAGAGGTCAATTCCTTGTTGGTCAGATCCGACCACAAGCAAATCACCCTAGACATCCAAATCCCACCCCCACCCCCACCCCCATTAGGGAAACCACCATAAAAAATTTCTCCAAAGCCAACTTCACGCTTCTTAAGACAGAAGTACCAAACTTCACGAGATGCATGCTGATGGACAATAGAGGTATGACTGTTGAATCCTGTACAATTGCACTTTATAAGCACTTACATGAGTGCATGGATCATGCAATCCCTAACAGAACCAAGATGCTATCCTCCAAAACAAGGGAGCCAATCTGGTGGTCCCCTGCCATAAACAAACTCTACAACAGAAGAAAGAAACTGTTGCAAAAAATAGTAAAATCCCATGATGGGAGGAACTCCGTGGTCAGCCTCAGTAAGAAGCTGAGATCCCTCATGAAATCCTCCAAAGCTAGTTACGAAAACAAAATCTCCACTGATTCTAAATACAACCACAAAGCATTCTATAGCTATGTTAAGGATCTCAATAGCAACACTCAGATCTGCTCTGAGTTACAGCACAATGACAGTAAATATACAGAACCAACTGATATTGCCAACATCCTGGCAGATAGGTTCAGTGCTAAGTTTACCCCCCTCTCATCCCCTAAAGGGCCAATCTCTATTTTGGAAGAATGCAAAGTTCCTGTAATCACGGCTGCACAGGTAAAAAACACACTCTCCAAAGCCAAGAACACAGCATCCATGGGACCTGACAACATCCCAGGCTGCGTTCTACATGAACTACAGAACAAACTGGCACCCCACCTAAGTACCATGTACAATTATAACCTCACCTCAGGCTTTTTGCCCACTGAATGGTGTACAACAATGGTTATCCCTCTCCACAAAAGGGGAGCCACCACAGACCCCGGGAACTACCATCCCATTAGCCTGACGAGCCTGGTCTGCAAGGCTATGGAATGTATAATCATAGAACTTATAAACAATGACATTGGTAATCTCCAAGCTCTGCACCCTACCCAGTTCAGGTTTGTAAAAGTCAGATCATGTCTCCTAAACCTGATAGACTTCTTTGAAGTTGTCACCAAAGCCGTAGATGAGGGTAAGGTGGTTCACACAGCCTATCTAGATCTTGCCAAGGCTTTCGACACTATCCCCCACTTTGGAATTATAGATAAACTCACTAAACTAGATATAAATCCCTATGTCACAAGATGGGTTGCCAACTGGCTCACTGACAGAACCCACACTGTGAAAGTAGCAGACTCTAAATCCATCTTCAGACCAGTGACAAGTGGAGTACCACAGGGTTCAGTCCTAGGTCCTCTCCTGTTAGGTATCTACTTCTCTGAAGTACAGACTAACACAGAAGGTATTTGGCTAACAAAGTTCACAGATGACTGCAAACTAGGAGCCCTAATCAAAACTCCTAACAATGTGGACATCCTACAAAAGCACCTCATTGAGACAGATGCCTGGTGTCAGAGCCATGGTCTCAAGCTCAATGCCAAAAAGTGCATTGTCATCCCTTTTGGTAAAAACTCTGTACCCATGAACTACCATATAGGCGGTAGTCTGCTTAACACTGAAAGTGTGATAAGAGACCTCAGGACACAGGTAGACAGTAGTCTCCCCTTTGATAATCACATCACCACAGTAGTCAGGAACTCCTTCTATGTGGCACACCTCATCACAAAATGTTTCTCATCCAGGAAAAAAGAGGTCATTGTTCCTCTCTACTCATCACTCATTAGATCCATTATAGAGTACAACGCCCCTCGTGGTATGTACCTCACAAGACATCTACAACAACTGGAAAGGCCACAGAAATACCTCACAAAGAGGATTACCAGCCTTAAACAGATGCCCTATGCAGACCGTCTCAAAAAACTCCAGCTTTACTCTGTCACATATTGCCTACTCAGTGGTGATCTCTGCCTAACATACAAAGCTATGTCAAACCCAGAGCTGTTGGACATGCTCCACTTAAAGAAATTCCAATTCCTCTGAGCTACACGCTTTAGGGACCTAAACCTCATCACCTCAATAAACAGAACATGCTAGCAGGATAGATTCCTGTCCCAGAGACTTCCCATACTCTGGAACAAACTACCTATCTATATCAAACAAAGCTCCTCATTAGCACTCTTCAAGAAAAATCTTGATGATTGGATGGGAGATAGGAAATTCACCCTGGGGATCACTTCTGTGGCTCTGCTTGACAGGGGCACAGGAAAATAATTTTCTTGGGTGGCAAAAGCCAGGGTACCATTTGGCTAGGCTTATATAGGCCCTAGGGCCAATAGCCTACTACCAACCTATGAACCTATGAACATTTGAAATGACTGTACAGACATGTCAGGTACTCCATTTTGTTCTGTTTTCTAACCTATCACACTGACTAGAGGCATATCAGTGTACTACTGGTCTTACATTTGATTGACCTACATATTAGTTTCTGACTTCCTAGCCTTCAGAACTAACATCCCACTGCCTGACCTGATGTAGTCTGTCTGTGTAGGCCTGGGGGGAGGTTACCTATAGGCATCATTCAGTGGCCTTAGCACATCCTTTGTTTGTGTTTGTCTACACCTGTCCTGCTGGCTGTCACTGTTGTTGGGTATGTGAACCTCCCTGACTGTCATATGTGTGTCATATGGACACACATGTGGCCCAGCACATTTCCTGCAGTGGGTTATGTCACCATGTGCAGTACTGGCTACTATGGTAACACCAGTATTTGTTGCAGATCTCATGCTGCCACTATAGGTGTCTACTATCTGCTGGCATCCCATTCAGTCACCCGATTCCCTTGCATCCCTTGCATGCTCACATCCATACCATAGATACAGGTAACAACACATACTACTACATTCTGCAATTGGTAAGTTGAGTGACTTACCTTGTGGGTATGCCGGTATCGAGGGTGGTGCTGGAGGGCTGCCTATGTCGGATGCACATAGTACACTCCCTACACACGGGTGAGCACAGGTAGTGTCATGTTTGGAATCCCTTTTACTGTATGTGGGAGTCAGAGAGAGGTGTCATTCCCTGGGTCCCTCCTGTGTCAGTGTATGTGCTATGTGTTGCATCTTTGCCAAGGCCAGGGCATACTGGGCATGCCTCCTTATTTTTTTTTCTTTAAAACCTGCTTAGGCAATGTAAAGAGTGCTAGGCAGATTCAGACACACCCCCTTGTTTAGCTCTGCTAAGGTAAGGGAAAACCCGAGTCACAGGGCTCCAATCTGCTTACAGTATGCCTGACACACACCCCTATGATGTCAGCTAACTTTTAGGCATGCACCAAGCTGTTCCTGCTCTTACACTGTTGGGTGCTGAATAGCATGCAGGGGAAATCTGGGATTCAGTATCATTCCCCTCATTTGCTTAGGATTGCCTGCTGATGCATAGTTACAGGTCCCACACTGAGGCTCCCCCCTTAGCAGCCACTATTCACTAGCCATGTTATCTTCTTCCTGTATTGAGTATAATGGCAAAATAATGATTTTTGTTAGAATGCATATTCTAGGTTTTTTTTCTTATTTTTCACCCGATCCCGTTTGCATGCCACTAAGCTTACACAGCCGAGATCAGCTAAAAAAAAAAAAATAAAAGTTGATTTTTTTATTTTTATAACCGTGTTCTATGACATTGGTTTTATTCCTGGCCATTGGCATGCTTTCTACATAATATCCACCCTTTATTTGGCGCTGTCATGGCTCCATTTAGTAGTATGCAGAAATGTACTCCGTTGCTGGCAGAGTACATTTCTGCAGATTACACTAGTCCTGCACGGCCGGCTTCCAGCTTCCTGGATCGCAAATTCACCTCATTTGCATGGATTTTGCCTGCAAATGGGGTAATTTGCATACAGGGGCTGAGTCCATGCAGGACTAGTGCAGGAGCACTTGTGCACGTCCCTACAGCTTATTCCTGAATTGCACGGTAGACATATTGCCTGCTGGAGCTCCTGCACTAGTCCTGCACACCGTGCAGGGCTAGCTGAATCCAGGGGATATATATATGTATATTTATAATTGCTCTCCATTGATCATTTTTCAGCAATGAAAGACAAAGGGGATACTTGTACTTGATATTATAAAACAGTAAGCATCTTAAACCATAGACTTGTACTTGCCCCCTTTTACTACAGCCAGCCCTGGTTGATACAGGTATCCTGAGACAATGTAACAATTGTGTTATGTTTACTGAAAATCACCTACTACTTAAAATGATGAAGGGAGTAAGGAGGCAATTCTATAGTTGTTACTGACAAAACATTGTAGGCCACTAGTAGTGAAATTAGTTAAAAGTCGTACTAGGAGTTTGCCAGGTAATGGACAAAACTAGGCCAAGAGGGCTTGCTAGTAGTTATTTGAAAGGTATAATGAAAGAAATAGAAAATGTGTTTGCTTCTTCTCTGGACTGTCAGAAAACTGCACCTCATCCTGGATTTAAGAGTCCATTGATTGCAATGACTATTATAGAAATACCATTTGAGCAGATTGTTATGGACATTGTGGGACTACTTGTAAAATTTAGCAATGGGTTTCAGTAAATGCTAAGTCTGTTGGCAGAGAAGTGATACTGTTATACTCTAGGGTATGTATTCATAAATATTTACTTAGTAACCAAGGCACATCCTTTCTGTCAAGGGTGTTGCACCAGTTGTCCCAGTTCAAATGTCAGTATACCATCCGCAGACTAATGGTTTAGTGGGGATAAAATAAAACACTAAAATTAACATTAAGAAAAGTTACTGATGCATGTATTAAGAAATGGGATGAGATGTTACCCACTTACTGTTTGTGATAAAAGAGGTGTCACAAGATTCATCTGGGTTTACCCCATTTGAACCCCTGCATAAGAGGCATTCCAGAGGTCTGTTTGACATTGCTTAAGAGACCCGGGAAGAAGAGAAGTCACCATTTAAAACAATAGAAAAACATTGCATTATTTTACAGGACAGAATAAAGCTGGCCATGACATAGTAAAGGAGTACATGCAGAAAGCAGAAGAAATGCAGCAACGAGTCTATATTAAGAATGATTGACTTATAGACTTGTTTGCTATAGGAATAATATGCAACCAAGTGATACTTTGACTAGAAGTCCAGGTACCTTCCTGTGTACGAAATGTAGATTTTGTAAGTATATTAACAGTAGCAATTATTTCATACATTTTACTACACATACTAGCTATGTCTTTAAAGTGAATGCAGATTGTTCCACTAGGAATCAAGTTAATTTAGCATGTTGTGGAACATCTTCATTGTTTTATGTTGGAAAGACAAATCATTTCCTCATGGAATGTATGAGAGAACACATTTATAGCCTATACACTCACAATGATAGGAATGCTTTACCAAACATGTTATGGAGAAGGATGAAACTCACATTTTTAGATTTATGACCACAGAACTTTTGAGAGAAGATCAGAGACTTTTTGATTTTAGGAATACAACAGAGAAACATGAGATTAGATGGATCATTAAGTTACAGGCTGACAAAGGCTTGTTTCTGAATGGGAAGGTCCCTTTAAGACCTATTTTGAAGACACAGGATTTATTTAAATGAACTGATATTATGTATCCCTAGTTGGTTACTTTGTATCTGTCTTTTTAGCTGTGATTGGTAATTTAATAGTCATGTTTTGGTTTAGACTGTTTTATTGTATTTAAATTGTGATGTTTTTATCTGTGAGTATGGTCTGATGAAGCTCCGTTTATGGGCATGAAAGTGATACCAATAAAAAGTATAACTGTTGCTTTCAAGCCATGCTTGTTTTTTTTCCATTAACATTTCTGCTGCTATCATTTTTTTTTTTTTGGAAGCCATTTATCCACTGTGGAATTCTCCACTGGTTTGTTACTAGTGAAATATAGATAACACCCTTTGTGTATAAAACTATTATCACTGAACTGATTTATCATATGCTCTCATATGGAAAAATCTATATTCAAACCTCTGCTTTAATAAAACAGGAAAGATATTAGAACAAAACACAGAAATATTTAGCAGTAGAATATAGCTGATTTGAATGATTTTTTCATTATAATGTTTGCAATCCTGCTACTTCTAGATATATAAACACAATTTTATAAGGTTTCAAAACATTATTTATAAACACCCTATATTAAATGGTTTTCGATATCCTCTCTATGTGCTATAGTAGGATTTATTGAAGGAATGAAATTAATAAAATGCTGTTTTGGAAACTGAAAAAATAAAGTTTTGATGCAGTTGCTTTGATAATAGAAAACCTATGACGTTTGATGATGGTATGATAAATAAATATTCATTAGAATCAGAAGACTGATTACCTATTGAAGGTGTGAGAAATCTTAGTTTGATTAAATTATATGGTATATCTGTTAATAATACTAAATCTATCAAAAACCTCTTCAGCCATTTTGTCTGAATTATATAATTTTTTTTAAATAAATTATAAAGAACCCATTTTGGACTCATGTAGTTTTATTATATCATACTAACAAAGTAATTTTTTGATGAAAACAATCTTCAGTTCAACAGCATAAACAACTTTTATTTTGAAAATTATTTACATGGAAACATATTCATACATACAACTTTTTATATCCATGATTAAATAAGGTAAAATGTGTAAACAATAAATAGTATATGTTGGAGAGTAGACTGTGAATATAGTTTTATGATTTTTCACTTGTTTCTGAATTTTAAAAAGATTTTCAGTTATTCACATAATCATTATGGATGGAAAAATATTTAAATTAATAGTATAGGTTGTGATAAATAACAATTCAATCTCCTCTCGCATACATAAAAATCAGTATTCTCTCTCTATTATGGTATTTTCCAGCTATAGCCAAGAAAATAAATATAAGAAACTGAAGGAAGTTCAATAATCCCACATTTTTAGATTTTTTTTTAAATCTAACCACTTTGGTATATGACATGGAGATAATAACATCATCATGACAAATACCTTCTCTCTGGTTTTATGTAAGGGTCTACTTTTTTTTGTCAAAATTTCATTATTTCAAAAAAGAAAAATAGAGGACTACGTATGCAAAAGTGCACTTAAATAAAAGTGTACTTTTGCAAATATCAGTTCAATGAACCTCTAAGAAACACTGCAGCGCTGAAGCACACTACAGTGGGGAAAAGGGAATTTACCTGTTTCCCCACTGTAGTGCAATCTCGGATTTAGTATATTTAAGTAGCGAGGGTGTGGGGGTCCACAGGGGGGATTGCCCCCTGCAAAACACTGTTTTTTGTGTTTGTTATTGGTTCATTGATCCTATATTTGCGAAAGTGCACTTTTAAGTGCACTTTCGCATATGTGGTCCTCTACTTTTATTTCTCGAAATAATGAAATTTCGACAAGGAAAAGTAGATCCTTATGTAAATACTGGATAAACTTGACCTTGTTATTGGACAAATACAATAATGATGGCCTAAAGATTAATAGAATAATAGACTAAATTAATAGAATAATTGCAGTATACAGCTATATAATACTTGTTTGAATGAAGCAATTTAGGTGATAGACAATACTATTGATTATATTAGAATGGTAAGACATATCTTGTAAGTAATAATTACAGTAAAAAATAAACATTTATTTAGTTTTTTTAATTAATGTTCTAGTTTCACATATGTTTTTGTATAATTCTGTTTCCTTATGAGTAAAACATATTCTATTCAAGAGAGTGCATTGCAACTTTGAGTTGTGTGAAATTCTTATACTTTTTCAATTTGTTATAGAGTTACGAATCTCACTTATAAATAAAAAAAAATATTACCTTGGGTATAGTAGAGTATACAACAGTTAGCATAAGTACATATCCTAATATATAACACTGACTCTAGATGATTGCCAATGTTCATGTGGCATCCCAACCATACCTCTCAACTGTCCCTGATTTTGACTCAAATTTTGGCTCTGTCCCTCTTAATCCCTCCTAAAACTAGTGACTTTTGGAGGAAAGATGATGAATTACACTTAATGAATAATGACAATAATTAAGAGTTAGACTTCTTTTACTTCAGAAAATGTGTATTAATTCATATGCTCTGATTCTGTCAATGTTTCAAGTTAATAGCACTAATATTTTAAAAGTGTCCCTGATTGTCCCCTATTTTTTCATGTCTTGTCCCTGATTCTGTTGAAATTTGTCCCCGATTGGTTGAGAGGTCAGACCCCAACCCATGTGTAAAAATGGGAAAAAGGGCTTGCAAATGGATGAAGATCTTTCTCCAAACATAATGAGACGCATATTTGGGCAGTGTGAAAATATCTAACTTTTAAATGCATTATTTTCATCTCAAGACTAGTAAGCTAGTTCATATTTTAGTTTCTTCCACCACCATAGCTTTTGGTCACAATTATAGGACAATTTGTGGTCCAGCCAATGAAAATCTCAGAGTATCTCTTGTAATCATTATCCTTTCATCTAAAGTTAATTCAAATAAGTTTAAATGACCTTCTTTTATGAGGGGGTCTACTAATTTCCTTTCAGGATTTACTCAAATTGCTCATCTTCTATCAGACCCTACCTTCTTACAGCAAATAGATGATAATGCTAACAAGGTTATTAAGATCAACCAGTTTTAGAAGGCCTCCACTTAATTGTTAAACTATATATCCAGATTGCCTGGCATGCCAGAAAATATATTTTAACGTTTCCAACAGTATGATTATAAACTCATTCTCTTTTGCAATTAACAGCCTCTAGCAATATACGGAGAAGTTGCCTCTCTTAGGATAAAACAAGTAATATAACTAACACCATGTTAACATAGTGTGCAGCTGACTAGCTTACCCAAAGTGTAGCACAAGCTAAGATGCTGCTAGAGTATGTAACAGCCATCTCCATCTTCTGCAGCCATGTCTTTAGAGGGGGGGGGGTTGGATAAGACTGTAATTCCCCTCAACACCCACCCTGGAGATACCTGTATATTTATTCAGAACACTGCACTAAGGCAACATAACAGAAGCATTGAAGAACAAATCAAGAAAAAGAAGTTAGATAAGGAGAGGGAGTTAGCACTATATAAAGGAGAAGTAAACAAATTATCTACTCCATTATAATATTTCTAAAGCCCAGGACACTCATACATTTCAAGTCATATATAGGTTTGCTTACCTTTCAACCATTGTTGCAAACTGCAAAAGCCCAAATGGTTGCAATTACATCAAGCTTCACCGCATTACTCTGACCTTTTATCTTTAAGTTACTATACAAAAATAATACTAACCCTCAATAAAAAAACGAAACTGGTATCAGATCTCCCTATACTCTTTTTTTATTTCCAGGATGTCAACATTCTCACTCCTTACAGACCTCACCCCTTTCAGCCTCACAACAGGTGGGATATTTGTACCATCCTGACCAGTTTTATCTTTTTTCCCTGAATTAGAATTAGAAACTAATGCAACATTCTAGCAGGGGCTTGAGACATGACTGTTACACTTGGAAGATTATCTCTATACTTCTTAGATGGACTCATCTAGTTGAATCTCAGCATTGTTTTGCCACAGTCTTTTCAGTATATTCTTGATTGTTCATTTCTGCATTCCCTACCACTACCACATTCTTGTCCTGCTTGGTGATCCCTTTGGAATGCTGGTATTCAATATGGGTATTCCTGGTCTCTAAGCGTAAGACTTTCCACTCTCTGCAAATAATCCTTAGCCTCTATTTCTCTGCCCACATAGCTAGTCTATTCAAGTCCCAAAGTCAGCTCTCCACCTTCATCTAATGCTGTCTATCCAGTTTTAGTGCTGAATGAGAGTAGACTAACCTGCTCTCAATAGTCATATTTGTTCTCAGTGCTTTTGTGATAGGTAACATGGGTATCCAAGAAGTCTTGGATCCAGGTAGACTCTTACAGAACTCCATTATCATGCTCCCTGTCAGTTGATACTAGCTCCCATCATCATAGTTGTCCCCCTACTTGCAAACATACCTTGATGCACTTGACTATCTTCTTCTTTGCCTATATATCATGCAGTTTAACACTTCACTATCTGTGAAAGAAGGAAATAGTGAAATGCTTTACTAATGTTGAATTTCAGCATATCCACAGGGTCTTCTGTGGTCAGTTCTATTAACATGCAATCATATAATTAGTTAAGACTATTAGCAGGATCTCTGATCTACAAATCATATTAGCACTTGTACTGAAGGCTGGTAGATTGAAACAGTGTAGCAGTCATTTCTTCAGTATTTCCCCAAAAGGTTTACCTGCAGCTGAGGTATTACAAACAAGCTGTAGTTAGCCAGATCTGTTCTTGTTCCCACCTTATGGAGTGGATGAATATATATTCAATTTCCAGTCCTCTGGAATCCCTCCATTGTTAATGAATCATTTAAAGAGTTCTGTGGGAGTAGCTGAGAGCTTCTCAACCAGTTTTGTGGTGAGCCATCCGGGTCTTGTATTTTTCCTATGTTCTGTGTTTTAATACCATTCCTTACTGTCTCCTTGTCTGTCCTACTGTTTATTTGTACCCCCACCATACCCCTCTTCTATACCTCAGTTGTGGAACCTCTTATACAGTAGAGCAAAGAATTAAGGCTGGCTAATGAAAAGACAGGTGCCCATGAGAGATATCACCAGCAGACAAACACATGAATAACAACTGAAGTTGTCTCTGTATAGAATGGTTTCTGCCCGTTACCTACTTAATTATTATACTGCTGCAAACTGGGGGGGCATGTATATAGAAACTTGTACAGTGAATTTGGTCCAAGTAAGAAAAGGAACACTGAGTAATACAGAGGTACGCTGTCCAACATATTAGTAAGATACATCAGAAGCCTCGTGTGTGAACATTATTTAAAGGAGGAGGGGACAGGAGATACAGAAAATATATAAAGGAATTAAAGACAACTCCAGCACATAAACTAGGTGCAAGAGAAGATTATAGTTAAGTAAGCGTAAAGACATTGCAGGCTGTATCTTGTGATTATTATTAAAAAAGTGGTCTGAGATTGAAAACAATGTGGCTCATGCATTATACCACACTAATGCACATCTGACAGTCAGGTTGACTGCTGGAAAGTGGCTTTCCATTTCATAATTAGTGGAGATAGACTAGCTTATTGTGCAACTTTTTCTTAAACTTTCACAATACCATTAAAATCTATGCGGAATAAGTATACAGTACACAAATTACCTATAAAGTCACACAAATGAAATCTGCTGCAATATAAATTGGCTCCAGCCACTTGCAGTGGATTTTCTGTTTTGCCTTATCACATAGAAATCCAGACAGATGTCTTGTGAGCAATGTAAGGCTAATGGCTTGAAGTGGGAGCATTAAAATGTAGGTAGCATAGCTTCTGTGACAGACTGTGTTTAGGGCTTTGATGCCTAAAAGGTATTCGCCCTACATATGCCTTGTGTCAGATACCCACTTAAATATATGCTATCTGCCTGTGTTTTTTTGATAATATTTTAAGATGGAAGGCTGAATGTTTTGAAAAAAAGAAGACAGAGGGATGAATGCAGAAAATAACAATGGCCACTCTTGGTAGTTTTGCTCTGGACATTTCTGACTCTGCTATCCAGACAAGAGTGTCAGGGAATGATATAGGGATGTTATCCTGATGTCTTTTGAGGAAGTTGTTCAGTAAGGCTCATTTCTAGGCAGAGTAGATAACTCAGAATACTGGATCTGTGGCTTCTTTCCCTTTTTATGATAACAGCTTGAGTTTGAGTGTAGAAAATATGTATTAGCATGAGAAGAAGGAGATGCTGATCATAATCGAGTGAGACCCCAGACTTTAATGCATATTTCCTGCCACTGTTACTTTATCCAGTTTGTAGCTATCCAGCTCTACACAACAATAACCATTGAAGCAATGGTTAGCTTGGTGAGTCCAGAATAAAACATTTTAAAAAGGTGTGGACAAGATTAAATGTTAATTAAATAGAATCTGTCTGATTCTGATTTTTTATGTAGTTTTAGGTATTCTAGTGTTTATTAGCATGATGCTGTGAAATGGGTTACCATTTCATGTAAAATATGACAAGACAAAAGTATAGCTTACAGACCTATAAGGAAGCAGAACAATTTTGAGTGTTACTAGTTCACTTTCTAGCATTGCTGTTCACCTTTGCATGTTACCAATCTGATATGTGGCGTAAAGGAAAAATGATGGAATTGTAATGAACTACAATACAGAAAATAAAATTTTGTTAAACAAAAAATCTAATAAGCCAATTGAATAAACCTCATGTGCCGCTTATGGTATACACATTACTTTGGATGAAATCACAATGCAAAATATTCTCATTTTATCAAAAGGTTTTATGTTTTACATCTCTGATGGGATCAAAATATCTCATTATATCCATAGCGAGATACAGTTTTATACTGACACACTATATAACAGACTCCCATGGTATGCAGTATATAAAAATTGCCAAGTTTTCACTTGAAGAGGATTTAGCATCCCCAAATCCTACCCATAGAAGGCAGTGGCCTTCACAATTCCCACACATTTCATAACTCTATGCTCAGGTAATTTCTGAAACGAACAAAAAACATCCTAAAGATGGTGTATTGTAGATTGTTTTCCTCCATTCTGTACAATTCTTTTCCATTAATACTTCAAACCACTCCCACCTAATAACAGACCGATGTACTATGCCCATGACTGGCAGTAACCTCCGCCTTTGGAAAAACCTGGAGCCATGAAGGTGACATGATAGCAACAGAAAAAAGTATTACTTTAAAGAAAGAAAACTGCAGTTGTCATGGTGATATAGAATTATTAGTGGCAAAAATCATGATGATACTTCATATTTGTAAAACCAAAAGTAATATTGTTCTATCCATGACCATCACACTCTGCATACCACTGAAAAGGTCGGGAATTATAATACTGGGAAAGCTATGCAGTTGTAACATTTATTGATAACATTTTTGACAGACACAACTTTAGTACATGTTATGTGTTTTGCTGAATTCTGACTCCAACTATGTTCTTTTCTGATAAAGTGTGTTATAGAGATGTGTTCTTCCATAGGCTGCAGAATGTAATAAATGTTTAACTGATATACTGGAATGGTAGTATACGGCATTACATTATAAAGTTCTTTAGCTCTAAAGTTCATTCTAGCACTTTGTAGTGTATAGAAAAGTAACACCATCCAAACTTCAGACACCTCTATCCACATCACGGATGCTTTGCTTCTGTTTCTTGTATAAAGCTTCTTTTTTCACAAAGTTGTCCTGTTCATCTTACTCACAAACATTTTTTCCCTCTGGTTGGTGGACAATACATATTGCAATGCTTTATCAGTACTGCCATCTCCTCATTTCAGTGATATACTTGATATGAATTCCTCTTATTAACACAATAAGGCACTTGGGGTGTGGGGGGTGGGAGGCTTCATGCATATTCAATGCATGGCCAGAGGCTAAAGGCACTGCGCTGCTCCTAATGATGTGTTGTATGCAGGCACCATCATGATTTATTGCTTATTTAAATCCTTACAGCGTAGCACCTGAAAAAAATGGCATTCCTCTGATACAGACGTCTACCCCATTGAAATCAGCTATTATGAGAGTTTAGCATATACTTCTCAATATGCTTTTTGTCATTAATATCTCTTCTTACAAATGCAGTATACGGTAAAAACAAATTACACAGTGTCTCATGTCACCACTACAAAAAGCTCATAACATACATTTGTGAAGAATGAACTGGTAATGTCACTTATGGGGTGGGGTTATTCCTTTATACATGAATGGATTAAATTATAAAGAATGAGGGGGTTGGGTGTGGCCCTCTTACAAAGCGGAATCATAGTGCTTTTTCAGTATAACTAGTACCACTAAATGGTGCACATCCAGGGTGCCTGTGCATTACTATTCACTGGATGAATGTATTTTTAATACTTGACTGCCATGTTTACACTGTGCCGCTGATTAACTATTGGTCATTTTTAGAAGAGCATTCTGGAAAGCATTTGTACAGATTTATTTACACCTGATGTATATACTTCACTAATATATGATATCTGTAGATAGTAGTGGCTAAAACTTTTGTTTTCACCGCTTAAGTAATGCCACCAAGTCAAAATTCTGCCTTAAGACTTTCTTCACAAGTATACATATATATATATATATATATATATATATATATATATATATATATATATATATATATATATATATATACCCATTGTCTGGTTTGGAATACAATGATGTATTTTGCTTAAGGATCAGTAGACAGAACACCTGCTGATGAACAAGTTGGACAAGACAGGAGTTAGGTGGCAAATGGATTTTTTATACACACTCTGGTGGCTTTGATCCCGAGCAAACAGCATAGCCTATTTTATCAGGAAGAGGAATCATCTTTAAGGGAAGAACAGGTCATTTTAATGTACTGCAGAAATAGAGTGCTTTCTGACTGACCCCCACCCCACCTAGAGATACTCCCTGACAGTTTTCTGCTTTCTGTTTTAAAAGCCTATGGATAGTTCTCAAACAAATTGCCATTTTCAAGCAACTGTTGGTATGGGGACTGGCTCTGATGGGTGCACTATAATCTGCATAATTCTTGTAAATAATTCTCACCAGGGTACCAATCAAGCAGACTTTCTATGTGCAATGTGTTCTATTTCCAGACTGCTTGAGATTTTATTGTATTTATTAAATAAAATATTATTGTTCATTAAAGTACTGTGAACTTTAGTTCAATCTCCTGTTCCTATTTTATTGTTTGGCAATTTCATTTCCTGTTTGACACAGAGTCTACAACCAGTAGGCATACATATATGTTTCTCATAATTAACTGATGTTGAGATTAGGATATGTACATAAAATGGAATGCTGTGTTGTGCATAGTAGAAATATTACTGCAAGTTCATGGACATTGTGAGTCATGAGCTCAGAGGATTAG
Source organism: Protopterus annectens (assembly GCF_019279795.1). Taxonomy (NCBI): domain Eukaryota; kingdom Metazoa; phylum Chordata; order Ceratodontiformes; family Protopteridae; genus Protopterus; species Protopterus annectens. The sequence continues at coordinate 746,018,281 of NC_056730.1, read as the reverse complement.
TGACTTACAATCTCTAGGTGTGCAGTAAAATCTGCATCAAGCACACACATGCAAGTGTCTTAGCACATCTATACAGTGGTCATCTCTATAGTTTGCAATTAATTTTCCCCAATTTGAATTTCACATTTAGTAGCTGATGTATTATAACTAGCTGCCTATTGAAAAGGCAAGACTCGTAAGTGCTATCCTGAAAGGCCCCTCCCCCCAAAAAATACCAAAACATAGGAGAACAGTGAATATCAAATGATGCTTTTGCTCTTTAAAGATGTTTTTTGCGGGGGGGGGTCATCAACTCCAGTACTGCCATAATCTGGGAAAAGGGAATATTCATGGAACAAGAATCTATGTAATCCTGCATGTTTTGGCCTTTCTGTCTTGCCTTTCCAAGACTCACACTAATGAGTCTCAGCATTTCAAATGGTTATCATTGCCTGCATGCTTTCTAGCATACTTAATATTAAACAGTTCTTCTTTCCATTTTTAACTAACTGATTATTCTACAGTGTTATAACTTTTTAGCTGTGTGGAATTTTGGTATGATATTTTTTCAAGGTAGTCATTTTAGAGACCCTTCTGTCAAGCTGTTATATCCCACTCCAAAATTTAATTTGAAATATTGTTTCATAGTCATTTACATAAATCACATTATGGATATGAGGCATTCAAATTGAATGCCATACTTCAGATGGTGGTAGTCCATAGATATTTTGTTGAGCTTAAAATGTTAACCTCTGTCAGAGCTACAAGCATTTTTTGAAAATATTTGAAAAGTTTTTTTTTTTTTAGTCAATTTCCATTTTAAGAAACTGATTGTTTTGCAGGGCTATAACTTTTTAACTGTATAGAATTTTCAGTGTTATCATTTTAGGGACCTTTCTGTCAAAATATTGTATAATATTCCATCATTCCATTTGTAAATGTTGTTTTGCAGTCATTTCGTAAACTGCACTTTAAATCAAAGCTGCACACATTTAGTGATACAGTTAGGTGGTGGTGGTGGTAGTACATCGATGGGATGATGAATATCTGGCCACAAAATGTTAAGCTGTGGTACAGTATAGGCATTTGTTGAAAAGAGTGTATAAGAAGCTCCTGTTTTATGTTTTATTAGCATCTATTTTAAACAATTCTTTTGCAGGGCTATATCTGTATCATATGTGAAATTCTGGTAGTTTTAGGAAACTTTCTGTGAGACCATTATGTGCTGTTGTACGATTTCATCTTTAAATGCCACGTAGCAGTTATTATTGCAAATTGCATCACAGATCCATGTTACACAAATTTAGTGTCATAGTTCGGGTGATGGTGGTCTGCAAATGTTATATTGGGAATTATAGCTCAAATTGTTGAATTTTGGTAGAGGTATGAGCATTTGTTCTAAATAATGTTGCAGCACATTTGCATGTTTTATAGACTTTCTAGTACAGCTATTTTGCTTACAGTTTCTGTGGTATTTTTTTCTGGACTGTCTTTTTTCCATGTTTTTCTGAAGATCTGTGAAAGCTAACTGCAAAGTCTTCTTCCATTACAGAACAGACTTTATGATGAGAAAAACAATTTTTGCCAATAAAAAATTGAAGGCATGGATGGAAACACATTTGATACACGTCACTAGCAATCTTATTGGTCAGTTTTCCTTGCCCTTTTCATAATTACAAAAACAGAACTCTGCTCTGAAAAGTTAGATCTAGGATGTTAAACATTTGTGTGTAGAATGTAGGATAATTTTTAGAAACTGTCATCATTAAAAACCTAAACTATATATAAAATTTAAGTGGTAAATTCTCTCCTGGGCATCTCAGAGATGCATCATCACCTGACAATTATCAGCTGTCACAAAGATATATTATGTGAAGTACTCCATGTGAATTGTTTCTAGTGTCAAGCTTTGGTTGAATAATGCTCATGGTGCTAGTATGCTGAATCATTGTGCTTGTGTGTGAGAACCTCACTCATCATTCATTTGCTTACTGGATAAGATCCATTAGGTTCAATTGCTAGGAGCAATGCAGGAAGGAAAACTGCTCTGGTTAAATGGCTTGCACAGCTTCATACAATATGCAGATTGAGACTGAAGCACTCATACAAGGCCTACAGGGTAAACAGCTTTCATGGCCTACAGGGTAAACAGCTTACAGCCTTAACTTTGTGTGTGCTATTGCATGACTCCTGTTAAGGAGTTTTGGATATCAAAATGTTTTAATTGATAGGCAGTAAAGGAAGTAAATGATCTGTAGGACATCCTGCAGCCATCATCTGAGGTGTGTGATGCATACCTATCTACTGGAAACTCTTATGGTTATGATCCCTTCTGATACATTTTTGAGACCATTTTGTTTCTGACATTTACTAGCCAAATTTGGCATAATGAACTTGAAGGCAAATGAACTGTACAATACTGATACCTTACACACAAGTAACAGACAGAATATTAGGAGTATCTATGTTTTTCCTAGGGATAACACTGTTTACCCAAAGGTGTAACAACAATGAAGTTGGTATATAATGGTTTGCGGTCCTGCAGATATGTGTGTGTGTGTGTGTGTGTGTGTGTGTGTGTGTGTGTGTGTGTGTGTGTGTGTGTGTGTGTGTGTGTGTGTGTGTGTGTGTGTGAGCATATGTGTGTGTACATTAACTTAGTAACAGAGATATTTTGCTTGCTAATTTTGGTCCGTATGAGGATTTGGGGCATTGCATATCACTGTAGCCCCATATTTTAATGATATAGAAAAGTGACTGAATCTTGTTGAAATAAAATATATCAAAATGAAAGACTTAGGAATCATCTTAAAGCAAGCCTGAGAGATATACACAACATGTCTCACAAAATCTTGTCACATGACTAAAAAGACATGGAGAATGCCACTTAACCTTATGATTCTACTATATAAATGGAGCAGACACACAGCTGCTTATTTTCCTGTTTCTTGGACCCTATCCATAGTCTATCTTTGACTGGTATACAAAATCATGTCTTTTATGCAATGTGTGATTTCTGACATTACAAGATTAAGAAAAATGTCCATCTGAACTTCAAAGCCTATTACTGTTGTATCACTCACTTGGAAGGGGGAGATCACATTAAGACACTATGGGGCATCACTAATGACTACATCCCTCTCAGTTCACATGATCAGAGAATAATTACACAGATGGAATTAACCATCTTTGAAAGGCTGAATTGTTCAGAATGTAGCTTGTTATACTACAGTTTAAACATGAACAGAAGGAAGAATAATTGTATAATGTTGTCTATTCCATTCCTTTGCGTACAATTTGAAGTTTGCCACAGTTAGAGAACTCAATGCATCTTCTGAACTACTCAAAAGAAAAGAATCCTGCTACAAATAGACACTGACAGTGAAAGTGTACAAAGCATTTTATCGTACATACTTTATACTGTACAGTTTTCATGCAATTACAGCAAATTATAAAGAAAAGAAATAATAAATAAGTGTTTGCAGTGGGGCAGTCTCTTGAGCCTCCTTATATTAATATTCTCATTCCAAGGTCACTGTTCATTGGAAAAAGATCAGTCAATAAAATAAAATTAAAACTGTCTCACTTTTTTCAGGTAGGCTTTGATGACAGAGTGTGCATAAAGTAAAGACAGATCGAGGATAAATACAACACTGTTATAAGGCATGCAATGGATTAATGCAAAGCTTAAGGACACATCTGGTGTGTGGCACAATACACTGTCTATGGATATGCTGGTACCTGTACATTATTATTCAGGTAATTAGGACTATTGGCAACAGCAAAAGACATGTCATAAAAACATGATACACACTTTTATGGAAGAGGTCACATAGGTTAATAATACGTCTGGGGTAGGAATGGTTGAATGCTACTGCATGCATGGTATTATGTGACATGAGTGAAGTGTACAGCCCAACAGACCTCTGCAAATGTGTGATAATATGTGTACCATGCAAGACCCAATGTTGATAAGGACCAACTAGATTCATTTGCTGCTACCTCTATGCACAGTGTTGGTACTGGAAGCAGAATTTTTGATTGAAAGTGGATGTTCTCTTTCCTACTCCAGCCTTGCCCCTCAGGAGAGGCCACAGATGGGTGTGGGGATAATACTCATAAGCTTCTGGCTTGGTGCTGCACAGATGACGTTTGTACCACCGGATATGAGAGTTACCTGAAGGCAACTGTTGCAGAAAGGAAATACCTAACTGCTGTTTGTGCTTATGCAAATAACAGCTGTTCAGAGTTTTCAGTCTTCTTGGAGACTATCAGTGTGATGTTAAAATTGTTATCACCTTCAGACTCTGTAGTGCTGCTAGACATTTTAATGCTTTTGTGAGGAATAATGAAGATAACAGGAGGAGTGTCACTGGGAAATGTGGCCTACTTAATCAAAACTAGAGTAATGTTTTTTTATTGGACTGCTGTGCTTGTCACAGATCATCCACGTCAAACATCATGTTCGAGCACAAGGGTGATCATCATAACTATTCCTGGTACTATAGCACCTTGGGCCAAAGACTGATGATCAGCTTTGTAGATGTGACATCAAATCTGGGTCCATATATTCTGGACAGAGCTGTTGAGCTGTCAGCTGATCATCACTTGGTGGTGAGTTGAGCCTGATGGAAAGGCAACAGCTGGACAGATCCTGAAGATCCAAACATGTGGTGAGGATATCACGGGAATGTCTGTTAGATGCTCATGTATGGAAGCAGTTCAACTACCAGCTCTATAAGAGCCTCTGCCTTATTCCAAGGAAGGCTAGGGATATGGAGTTTGAATAGCTCATGTTGAAGACCTCAAAATTTAGGCAGCAGCAAGAAGTTTTGGCTGAAACATAACTGGTTCATATCATGGCAATAACTCCAGGACCTGCTAGACATGACAGGGGAGGGAAGCAGTTAAGTTTAAGAAAGAAACCTGTGCAATGCTGACAAGGGATCTCAGATTTGAATTATAGGTACTTACAGGCCATAAAGGCAACAGCTAAGTCCCAGGTGAGGGAGAACTTTAGTGAAACCATGAATAATGACTTTCAGTTAGCCTCAAAGAAGTTTTGGTCAACCATTTGGTAACTCAGAGAGAGTTGTCTAGGACATAGCCCCGGCTTTTCTCAGCAAGGGTGATGATATGCTCACTTTGATTGTGAAACAGTTAGCAGGTGGAAGGAACACTTTGATGCACTCCTTAACTTAGCGAACATGCCCTTTGGTAGGAGGCAGTGCCAAAGAAACTGATGATACCGGGGCCATATCTTTACAAGTGATCATTGCAGAAAATTAAACATTTCAGAAGTTGCAAGCCTTTGAGGGTGGAAGAGATCTGGCTGGAAATACTGGAGGTTCTGGGTATTGTTGTGATGCAAAGTTTAATAAGTCTTTTCAATAGATGGTGGGAAGATTACTTCTAGATTTAACTAGGAAGAATATCTCCATTTTCAAAAAGAAGAAATGAAGGGTGTGCTCCATTTATAGAGGGGATCACACTCAACCTTCCTGGGAATGCTTATATGAGGGAGACAGGAGGGAAACTCTATCTGATAGCCAAAACTCTGATTCAGGAAAAGAATTCAGATCCTGTAACAGCCATGGAACATTGGAACAAATTTCTGCCCTTGCCTAGATAATGGAGACATCATACCATTGGCATGTTTTTTTTGGACCCAGAGAAAGTGCCTAACCATGTACTGCAGAATGGCTTGTAGAAAGTGCATCAACAGTACTGGTATCTGTTACCAGTGCTACATGACATTTGGGACTTATATTTGAGGACCAAAAGTTGTGCCTACATTCTAGGCATTAAGTCATATGCATCCAAGGCTGGCATAAGACTCTACCAAGAGTTTATCCTGTTCCTGCATCCTTTACCACATGTGATTCTCATGATCAGGATACCAAGGCATATGCATAGTTTGTGAGGTATCCAGTTTCGGGTGTCATAATTGCATCATTTGCTGTTTGCAGGTGATATTGTGACTAAACTTTCTGTGACTTTAGCATGCAGTGGAGAAATTTGCTGCTGAGTATGAATCAGATGAAATGAGATAAGAATCTGTACTTCCAAATCAAAGGTTCTGATTCTTTCTTGGAAAAGAGTACATTGTACTCTACATGTGATGGGAAGAATCAGCCATCTCTAATGGAGGTGTTTAAATATGTTGGCATTATGTTCATGAGTGAGGGCAGAGGGAACTGGAAGCTGGATGGGTAAGTGCTGTGGTGACATTACTGTAGGCTTTGACCTAGACCTTGCGGTGATACAGACGGTGAATCATTGGGTAACACTCTCAATTTATCTTTCCGTCTGCATTGCTAGCATCCCCTATGGTCACAAGCATTGAACAGTAAACAAAAGGATGAGATTGTGGACATAAGCAGTGAATACAGGAAATAATTTTTTTTTAGGGTTGCTGTGCTTACTATCCACAACTCAGTGAATATCGCCACAGCATATTCTATTTTTTATAACAAAAACTGTACTTCATCACTTGAGAGATTTGGCCAGATGCTCTTTTGATGACTTTATCTGTGTGAGCATGCTTTTCTAGTTTCTCAGATCTGACAAACTACTCGTTGTTAAAAAACTGGTAAAAGTTTCATATTTCATTGTAGAAACTAGAAGCAGTACATGTTTTATTCAGGACCTGGAGTTAGAAGCTAGATCTGTAAGTGCTGGAAAATTGTGATCCTGTATTTTGCAGAGGTTCATAAGGATGAAAGGGCAAGGTGTTATATTGGTCTACCCTGGAATAGCAGAAGGAAGAAAGGTGACTTTTTAAACAGAAAGCATGTAAATCAGCTTTATTTTTTTTTCAGGTCTTAAACTAGCAGATTGTACACCTACCAATGTTACCTCTGGAAAGATAGGAACTGTAGTAAGAGACTCCTCCAGTATCTCAATGATTTAAAACAAAAACAGAAACAAAAGTGAATCAAGTAGATGAGTTGCTAGGTTTATAGATTGTCTGCCAGCATTACAGTATTATCTCTGCAGTACATGTAGAAACTGGATGCAGCCAATGGTCTGGGTGAGCTTGGTACAATTTGATGTTTACTGCTGTGTGTCATTGTATTTACATCTTCCCAAAAGGAGAAGGCTGAGTAAAGGATAAACTTCAGCAAGGCTAAAATATGCACCTACTGAAATCTGAACTGTCAGTCCACTAGCACATTAATATATCTCACCAGTGTTTGGGAAACAAATAAGTATCTGTACATGGTATAGACCTTAACAATAGGTTTACCAGAGCTGCTCAGAGTTTGGCCTCCTTAGCCAGAGATCTGAAGTCAATCTAAATGAAATCCAAGGCATCCTGTGAATTCTACTGAAAAATAAATATTTTTATAATATAAACTTCTTTGACTTTTAAACTGTTTGCAACTGTTTTGCCACATACTTTGAAGTGTTTTTAATGTTTGTGACTGTGGTTTTTGCACTGCCTGTTTACAGTGCTTGAACAATTTATAGCATAGGCTAGATTCAGACTTGCTGAATCTAGACTGTTTGGCATTTTCTGAGCACTAAAGCCAGCCATCTTGCATTAAGAGGGCCCTCCTGCACCCTTGTGGCAGAAGAGCGTGGTCAAGGACCCATAAGAGTTAGGGATTGTTGGAACTCAGTCTTGGGCTTTCCTATTGGTTGGATTGTTTGAAAACTGTTTTACTTAGCTGATATTTAAACACAGCATTTGCATGTAGCTGTGCACCACTCAACAGGGATTAGCACTGCTGTGTATAGATGCAAATGCTTAAAAAGTCAAATTTTTCCCAGATAACTGCTACAGAACCCTCCTAAACTTCCCTGCTTCTCAGTGAGCAATGCAGTTGCACACTTCTGCCCAGAAAGCAACCCAGCTGCACTTTTTGAGGCACAGGCACAGGTTTCTACTCCTAAACCTCCCATAGATTAGCTGATTTTACTAGTACCACAACAGCACCTAGTTCATCTAGCCCTCCCTGCACCACTTATTACAGAATACACGTACACCTGGCATAATGGAAGGTCAGTTTCCCACCATTTCACTGGCCAGCCTGATTGACATGGGCATCCTCAGGCAATGTAGCAATTGCCTCATGTATACAGACAACCTACTCTATAAAACATGAAAATACAATATGTGAAAGATATATCTATACTATGAATCTGGAATCAATGCTCTCTCTCTTTCACATAACAACAAACCAAATACCAAGCAGGTTGTCAGCACCCACACATACCAAGCTCACCACACATAAATCCACATACGCAGAAGTACTCACTAGAAATATACTAAAAGAGCAAAGACCTCCCAATCGCAAACCTTCTGCACACAATACCGTCCCAACAGCACCCACTACACATAGTAACACACACATCAGTGTCTCACCCAATATGCCCCTAAGGCAAAACATATCTATAGCAAATGTCTTGGTCATAGGCAACTCCATAGTGAGACACATAGATGTTCCCCTCACTAGGCTGAACAAGGAGAAGGTCACAGTCAGTTGCATGTCTGATGCCAGGATCCACCAAATCATGCATGCACTCAAGTCTCTCAACAACAAGTCCTGTTATGACTCTGTCAAAGTCCATGTTGGAGTGAATGACTTGAGACGTACTTCACTGGACTATATGAAGAGAGACATGATGGAGCTTTCACATTATGTTTTCCAGGCAGGTATGTCCCTAGTCCTAAGCAGCATTCTTCCCTCAACCAGGATGATACCACAATACCAACAAAAAATGATTGACTTCAACGATTGGCTTAGCTTCTGGTGTCAATCCAGGGGGATCCAGTATCTGAAAGTCTGGGATGATTTGGTCGACAGACCACCCTGCTTTGCCAGAGACAGTCTTTACCTGTCACATCAAGGCTTTAGATTGCTAGCAAAGGTACTTGCCTCTCCCATCATGTCTTTTTTAGACAATGTCATAAGAGCAAAATTCCCGATGTAAAAATATCATCCAGAAACAAACTCAGGGTTATGCTAGGAGCCTAAATCAGAAACTGCACTCACTTGAAGCACTTCTCAGCCTGGAAGATGCTGATGCCTGCGCAGTCACAGAGACATGGTTCAAGGCCTCAGAGAGTACCCCAGCCATGCCAGGCTACAATGACTTCCGCATGTACAGTCCACATAATGAACATGAATAAAACAAGGGAGGAGTAGTATCCATCTTCATTAAAGACATATACACCTCTAGACTGGTTAAACAGGACAACTGCCGAGAGTTACTACAAGTCCAACTAACTGTAGAAAAGACCTCTCCTACATGTCATTGTTAGCTATAGGTCCCCGAACCATGAACCACAAAAAACACACAGCCTACCTGGACCTACTCAAATCACTCTCAGTACAGCCAAATACCCTGGTCATGGGTGACTTTAACTATCCTTCCATCAATTGGGTGACATATATGAGCACAAATGCACTCACCCAAAGGTTTGTGGACTTTATTATCACAAATGATCTGGAGCAGACAGTCAGCACCCACACAAAGGGCTCTAATGTCCTGGACATAATGCTCACCAACATAGGGGGTCGCTACACCACTCCATGTGTGGGGCCTTCCCTGGTAAAGTCTGATCATAAATCAGTCTCATTTGAAGTAACAATCGCACCTGACCCACCCTCAGAAGCAAAAAGGTTAAACAAATAAACACCTATATAAATGTATAGACTCAGTCATACAGAACCAATGAAATCAAGATCCTCACAAAAAATAAGCCACCTTGGTGGGCATCCAGCATAAATTGGTTATACAATAAGAGAAAGAAATTGCTGTCAAAAAACAAGAGGGAATGGTCCCAGCAAAGGAAGAACTCCTTCCAAAGCATAAACAAGATTAGATATCTTGAAAAATCCTCTAAAGCTAATTACAAAACTAAATTAGCATCCGTAGGTAACATAAATCACAAAGTATTCTTTAGCTATGTCTGAAATCTAAAAGGGAAGACCCAGGTTTGTGCCAAACTAGTTGTGGACACTAACACTTATACTGAACCTGAGAACATCACCAACCTGCTAGCGGATAGGTTTGGAGAAAACTTCACCCCCCTGTCCCCAGTATTCATACCCCATAACATACCTGTCACCAGTCCTCTACCTAGTATCCCCAGAGAGCTGACCACAGCTGCACTCTCCAAGATCAAACACAGCTTCTATGGGGCAGGACATCTCATGCTGGTTATTAAATGGACTAAAACAGGAGTTAGTGGAACCACTCTTTAATCTCAGTCTAAGCACTGGCTTTGTCTCAGCTGAGTGGAAAACAGCAACCATATTCCCTTGCACAAAGGAGGTCCCTCAACTGACCCTGGGAACTATAGACCCATAAGCATAACCAGCATTATCTGCAAGGTCATAGAGAGAACCATCACGGATCATATCAAGAAGGATAGAGGTGATCTTCAAACTCTTGACCTGATGCACTTTGGCTTTGTTAAGGGCAGATCTTGCCTGCTAAACCTAATGGACTTCCTTGAGAATGTCACCAAGGCCCTGGATGAAGACAAAACAGTTCACGCTGCCTGTCTCGAACTAGCCAAGGCCTTTGACACAATCCCTCCCTCAGGCATCATTGAGAAACTCACCCAGCTGGGGATTAACCCTTACATCACTAGATGGGTTGCCGACCAGCTCACAAACAGAACACATACAGTCAAAATTCGGGATGCCAACTCTACTAGCTGTACTGTTACCAGTGGTATTCCACAGGGATCTGTGCTAGGCCCCCTAATGTTTGGTATCTATTTTTCAGAAGTCCAGGAGAAAATAGATGGTCTATGGCTTACCAAGTTTGCTGATGACTGCATACTGGGTGAAATCATCGAATCCCCCAAAGATGTCAACATACTACAAATGGGCTTACACAGATGAATGATTGGTGTCAAAGACACGGACTTAAACTAAACACAAAAAAAATGCATTATCATCCCCTTCATCGTAGGAGAAACCCATGCTAATTACAACATTATTAATATCCCCCTAAGTTCAAACCCAGTGGTGAGAGATTTAGGAACACAAGTTGATAGTAGCCTTAATTTTGATCATCAGGTGTCCACAGTAGTAAGGGAAGCCTTCTACGTTGCACACCACATAAGCAAGGGAATAGCATCCAAAGTGAAGAAAGTTATAACTCCCCTGTACTCAGCTCTCATCAGACCAATAATAGAGTACAATGTTCCTTTCTGTAGGTACCTCACCAGAAATCTGTAGCAACTGGAGAGACCTCAGAGGTTTCTCACCAAGAAAGTTCAGGGCCTAAAACACATGACCTACATGGACAGAGTGAAGGCTCTATCACTTTACTCAGTATCGTATTGATTGCTTAGAGGTGACTTGTGCCTGGCCTACAGTGCAGTCTCAGACCCTGTCTTAATGAAGCTGCTGCACATCTGCAAATTTAATGGGACAAAATTCACTCACTCTAGGAATGTTAACCTAGACTGCGATATTAACAGGACACACTGGAGAAACAGATATGTCTCCCACAGGTTGCCATTTCTCTGGAACAAACTCCCAATCATGTAAAACAGAGCTCCTCAATGACCCTATTTAATCATAACATGGACAATTGGATGAGAAAATGTAAATTTACACCGGGGGTCCCTCTTAGGCAAAGGCAGCCGATGCTGATCTTAGATTTGTATGCAAACATAGACTATATATCTTGGTCCATAAGGGAGCAAGGGTATAACATGGCTAGGCTTGTAGAGGCCTTATGGCCAATAGTCTAGTAATCTTCTGTGATTCTATGATCCTATGATCCTATTAAACAGCCGACTGGCTGATTGTTCCTATCCTTTTTTAATGTAAGACAGTGATGAAAATAATTTTCTTGGGTGGCGAAAGCCAGGGTACCTTTTTGGCTAGGCTTGTATAGGTCCTATGGCTAATAGCCTAGTACCTACCTATGAACCTATGAACCTATAAGTATTTAGTCCACTGACTGTACTACAGTCTTCTTGTATCAGTTGTTCCAGGTATTTTTAACATAAAGCCAAAAAATTCAGACATCAATTGTTTCTGTTACATATAGTATGTTCTTTCTTGTTTCATTGTCTACATAGGTTTTGTATTCTGGGAGTTCTATTGCAAGGACTACTGCTATATAAGTAATTATCGTGACTGTTATGTGCTTTTTCCATGGTCTGGACTGCAGAAAGGCATTGATGATAAGCATAACATCAGACCAGGAAGCTCAAAGGAGATGTGCCTCTGTTGCACTGACTGCCAGACCTAAAATGGTTTCCCTAAGTACTGTTTCACTTATTGCAGCTTTATTTTATCAGAGGGTAGGAGGGTGGCATAATGGTTAAGTCGTTTACCTTGCAGACACAAGGTGGAGGGTTTGATTCTCACATGAGGTAGTTGGCTAGGCTTAAAAATGGCCCACAATGGCAGTTAGCCTAGTACTAACCTATGAAACTACTGAAGACAGTTTCTGACACATGCTCCACTGATTTTTTGCCTTTCTCTGCACTTTTGAGAATTAAAAATAAGGATACCATTGCATACTGGGATTAAATGGTTTGTTGCTAACAGCAAAATGTGTAGCTATTATACTGAATTATGAGAATAGTTTTTGCTTATTTTGGTGAATTTAGTAGACACGCAAAGGTATAAAATGGAAGGA